>NC_092092.1:57277195-57494695 GCF_045679555.1 Salvelinus alpinus
TTCAGATATTCTCACAGCTTCACACTCCCCCATTCTCATAGTATGCTGCCAATCAAATAATCAATAAACACTCTGTTAGTACCCAACCCATATATAATACGACCTCACATCTACTAAGACTACTACTGTACTAACAGCCACTTGACTACCACCCCTACTTCAGATAACAAAGACATTTTTATGAAAGGAAAATTATTTGACAATCTACCCCTAAAAATGTATAAAGTGTGAATACAATATACTATAATCTTGGGGGAACAAAACTTCAGGCCTCTCCGGTTATAGGACCTCTCCTCTACCTGATGCTGCTGTTGTTAATGTGAAATTTCTTTCTCCAAGGCCTATCACCTCTTAAGGAAGTGTCCGTTACAACAGCAAATAGCAGATTTGGGGCAGGTGGGAGTTTACACTGTTGCTAAGGCTGACAAGGGCTGTATACCCTCGGCACTTAGCCGTCCTATAAAGTCTCCTGGGCGTTTTGCATAATGAAATAAACATTTATACAACACTCTATGTCAACAATGAGCACACTCTGTTGCCAGTGTGTGACAGTTCATTTGAAATTGTAAACACGTTCAATGCTCTGAGGTGTCACAGATACCTCACTGCGATGAATAGAGGCATGGCACCCATCTCACAGACGATACTGGGGCCCTGGAGGGCGACCTGAGCTTTCACTCTCCTGCTCTGCATCTACAGTATCAATGCCAGCAGCTGTGGGATTGTTTGTACACAGATGTGGGAGTGCTTGATGATAATTGCCTCGCAGCTGCACTCCGGGCCTGGAGTTCGCTGGGTTTTTTCACCCAGGCTCAGGCTCGTATTGTGTTTGGAGGCGTCCTCGCTCCGGAGCAGGAATGTGGGAACCTGCCGTAATTAAAGTATTCTCTAACCCAATTAAGGGTGCTGCCCTCCAGCACCACAGTCTCAGCCCCAGTCACAGCCCTAGTCACAGCCCTACCTAGCCCCGGCGATAGTGACTCGATCCTGGGAGAGCTTGGCGACTTAACCTTAACCCCCTTTATGGTCTCCCGACCACTCTCTTAGCCCAGGGCCTAAAATGTTTAACTGGACTGGTTACTCTGAGAAAGGGGGGATTTGGGGGAGAGTGTAAAGGTATAAGGGTTTTGAGGTGGAGAGAAAGGAGGACAGTGAAGTGGAATACATGGGAATAGTTGCTCTGTGGTGCAGGGCTGTCCACCAGGCTCCCAGTCTGAGGTGACTGAGACACTCATTAGACCTAAGGCTTTCTTTGACACAGAGTTTTATCACGTCACAGTGCACAGAAGATGGATGGCTGACTATTACTTGGATGAAAAACTCACATGCCCTCGTCATTGGAAGGAAAAGAGTCGTTTCACAGTGTAAAATTGCATCAACAATTTCAAACACCCAAATTTAGATTGAGTTTCTGAATTTGCTATTATTGAGGAAAAATCTTTTGGAGTTAGATTTTGAAATGTGGCTACATGTATTTGTTGTTTAACAATATAAATGTTTGTTTTGGCTGTTTAACAATATAAATGTTTGTTTTGGCGGTTTAACAATATGAATGTTTTTTTTGTCTGTTTAACAATATAAATGTTTGTTTTGGCTGTTTAACAATATAAATGTTTGTTTTGGCTGTTTAACAATATGAATGTTTTTTTTGTCTGTTTAACAATATAAATGTTTGTTTTGGCTGTTTAACAATATGAATGTTTGTTTTGGCTGTTTAACAATATGAATGTCTGTTTTGGCTGTTTAACAATATGAATGTTTGTTTTGGCTGTTTAACAATATGAATGTCT
Source organism: Salvelinus alpinus (assembly GCF_045679555.1). Taxonomy (NCBI): domain Eukaryota; kingdom Metazoa; phylum Chordata; class Actinopteri; order Salmoniformes; family Salmonidae; genus Salvelinus; species Salvelinus alpinus. The sequence goes on from NC_092092.1 coordinate 57,278,986, forward strand.
GTTTTGGCTGTTTAACAATATGAATGTCTGTTTTGGCTGTTTAACAATATGAATGTCTGTTTTGGCTGTTTAACAATATGAATGTTTGTTTTGGCTGTTTAACAATATGAATGTCTGTTTTGGCTGTTTAACAATATGAATGCTTGTTTTGGCTGTTTAACAATATGAATGCTTGTTTTGGCTGTTTAACAATATGAATGTTTGTTTTGGCTGTTTAACAATATGAATGTCTGTTTTGGCTGTTTAACAATATGAATGTTTGTTTTGGCTGTTTAACAATATGAATGTTTGTTTTGGCTGTTTAACAATATGAATGCTTGTTTTGGCTGTTTAACAATATGAATGTTTGTTTTGGCGGTTTAACAATATAGATGTTTGTTTTGGTCGTTTATTTCAGAGAATGGGAACAGGAAACAAAACTCGTATCTTTTGTCCAAACTCACCCAAAGACTTGGGCCAGCTGCTGGGTAGTGTATCTGAGTACCGTTAACAATGACAGGCTAAAATAGAGGTGCTCAATTAACTGTAGATCACTGCCATCAATTAAGACCTCAATTACTAAATTGATTGATGAGGCTAAATGATCCGATTAATTTTCTCCATCCAGCGTAAAAATTGGAAGCAGCAATATGGGGAAATGAGTTGATGAATGTATTTAAGAAGTCTATATGAACAGCTTTTGAACCCAGCGGATGGTAATATACACTGAATGTTTCTCTCTATTTTCTCAGCTCACAGTTCTGTAGGAAACGTGTTCTTGATAAACACAACTCACAGATCATTTCAGTATATTTGTCCTGCTATATCTGTTCTATTTCTCACAATAAGTTGTTTGTTTCACAGTCAGTGTTGCGTTTTTGTTTAGATGTTTTGACATAATATTTGCTGAAGTACACCATGATTTTGTCTTTTAAATTAACATTTAAAAAATATATATATTATACAAAAATCTTTGAACACAAATCAAACACAATGACAAAGGGTCTACAAGCAAGTGTGTGTAACTAACTGAAAAAGTAAGCACCTCAAATTCTCCTCTGCATTCATGTTGCTCAGTTCTGTAACAATGTTGCTCAGTTCTGTAACAATGGTTGTTATAACAAAGAAGAGAGGTCTTGGGAGCAGCTTGGACTGTGGCTTGTGTTTTATTCTCTCCATGTTGTCAGTGTTTAGAGGGATAATTGAACTGGCCCGCCACTATAGGACCTTTTTATCCTCAGCATAATTCCGTCTGTATTCAGGCATTATCATGGTGTCAGGGACGGGACAATAGCACGATAAGGTCAATATAATGAAACCCCAAAATAATATGGTGTCATTCCTTTAATGAAAACAGTTCGACACTCCCAGTTCTTCTGTCTTATTACAGAGGCAGTGATATACGGAGTGTCTTTCAAAAAGTAATCACAAATAGTTACTGTCTGTTGTTAATAGTCTCCATACATGCTGTGAGCTCTTTTTTCATTGTGAATATTTCCCAAAACATCTACATTTTGGTTAGAACAGATTAAATGGAATCTCATCAAGTTTGATTTCAAAAGTAAATCATTGTGTTGAATGTGTATAGTACATTTTACATTCTCAAAACAGGTATCCTGCAGTTTTCAAATTAATGTTTGCAGGCTTGCAATAAATCATGTGACTTAAAAAAAATATATAGCTAATAACATCAACATAACATCACAATAACCTAAAATGTTTATGAAATCAGTTTATCCTGTTAAGGCTCCCGAGTGGCGCGGCGGTCTAAGGCGCTGCATCTCAGTGCTAGAGGCATCAATACAGACCCTGGTTCAATCCCGGACTGTATCACAACCGGGCGGCGCACAATTGGCCCAGCGTTGTCCGGGTTAGGGGAGGGTTTGGCCAGGGTTGGTTGTCATTGTAAAATAAGAATTTGTTCTTAACTGACTTGCCTAGTTAAATAAAGGTTAAATAAAAAAATAGCCATAATTGTATTTCTTTTCAGTAGTATTTGGTTATTCCATCCCAGACATAATCATTAAATTTGCTGGGATGATTGATGCCTTATTTTCAATTTGCTGTTATTCTCACTACCAAACTGTGCCCAAATGACATCAGTTATTTTATTTTTTCCCCCTTAGCAATTTGACAAATACTCCCTTTATAACACCTCCATATCATTCCGTTTGACTTTCCCCAGGGCCTGAATTCAGTTATTGATTGCCTGTTCAGTTTCACTTGGAAAAGGTTGATAAAAGGAGGTTTTCACTTTCTCTATTGGATCTGACAGCTCCCTGACAGGAACAATGGAAAGCTCCCATTCACAGGCAAATCAAGCTAATTCAGCGTGCCCCTTCATTCTCAATGGAGAAGTCACAGTCCTTCCAAGGCCCATTCCATCACAAGCCTTCTCTCTTCACAAACCTTCAAAGTTAGAGCTACTCATCCAACAGACAACATTGCTCTTTCTCAGCCTCTCTACCCCCACCATCAATTGGATAAATAGGTTGATTAATATACACAAAGTCAAAAAGGAAACAAAATAGCAGCATAAAATCGGTTTGTTTTTATGTGTAATCTACTCTCACCGATCCAGCCTGCTCTTTCTGTTCGTTTTTAACAGCAAGGCAGAGTGGGAAATGTCATTTTCACTCTTAGTGTGAACATTTTATTTAGAAAAAATACAAAAACTGTGATTATATTGAGGTAAACTAAAAGCAATGCAATAGCATCAAATGAGGTTCACTTTATAAAACACAATTTTACCAGAAAATATGATGTCTCATTTGAGCTGCATGTTAGACAGACGTGAGTGTGAGATGGAGGTTCATCTAGGCCCATTCCTCTCCTTCAGTGTAATAAGCAGAGGCTTCCCCACTAATCCCTCTGTATGCTTTCCAGGTGACAGGTGTGTATGGAAGCACGTGAGTGTGTGAGTGTCTGTGTATACACATGAGCGTATTTGTGTGAGTATGTCTGTGTGTGAGTTTATATGCTCGCGTGTGGTGCCTAAAGCAATTAGGAAACGTGAATCCTAACCCCAGACAGACCCTGACATAGTCAGTATTGGGACAAGATGAAAGGTATCACATGGTACCATGGTTAAACTCTAAGGTCATAGGTTACCTCTGAGCTCCACACAGCGGCAGCTCTGAGTGTTACCCTGCAGCATCCGCCTGCCAGGAGGACAGGGACAGGAACAAGATTTGAGTACACACAATAGTCAGTCTTATCTAGAAAATGGAAAAGCCAGAAACTGAAATTATTTTGAACTGTACAAGACAAAATATACATTTAAATCAATTAAAATTATTTATTGAATCATCTGGTGAGTGATGTTTATTTCAATACATTTTCAGAGGGATAGTGGTCAGTGCCAACATGGCGACATGACAAGGACACCCAAATCTTTCAAGACAGAACAAAGTGGACATAAGATTACCCAATGACTTTGTGAGACCTCAATGAAGAAGAGGACAGGAAGTGGAACTGGTTCACACCCATTCTACCTTAAATGAGCGAAAGAGGAGATTAACATGATTTAACTTTGTCCAACACATACAGACTGCGATTTATCTGCCAGAATCCATCAAAAAGAACCCGAAAGCTTCCACGTCCAGCTCTGAATGCGCACTTGTCCCTGCTCTCAATTCGCCTTTCAGCCCCCACTAAAGAGACAAGTCCCAATCACAATATTGTCAAGGCCCTGTTGGTTTTCTGGTTCAAATCCTTGTTCACGCTGTTTGCTGAGTACTCATCTGCTGTGACAGCCTTCAGACAAACAGAGAGTCCTGAAAGAGGTCTTCCACGACCAGATCTTTCCTGCTGGGCAGTGGTTGAAACAGCCCTTTTCTTTCTCCATCAAGTGGAACCCGGCCTTTTGAGTTGGCCCCTGGGATCCCTCCATTGAGGCGGGCTATGGGCCAGTGGTTCGCCCCTCCGTCCCCCGGGCCACCCTCACTCTCCTAGGACACCTGTACCCCTCAACCCCCTCGTGGGAACCTCCATCTCAGCTGGTTCCACCTGAGCTTGGACTGGAAGACAGTGCTGGTTAAATGTGGCAATGATAACTGTTAATTAAGTTTAGCACAGAGGGTTTAGAGATGGGCAGTGTGATATTTGAAGTTGAGGTTGTTGTTTTTGTATTTCAAAGATGTAGTACTTACAGTACTTTGCAGGAAAATTACTTCTGAAACTCAGAACATTTGGGTAGTCCTACTTAGACAGTGATCATCCAAGACAACAACAATCTAACACCCTGAACAGCAAACACTCTCCCCCTCCCACACACCCTCCCCAGTCTCCGTCCCTCTAAATCTCCATGGCACACTGCAGAAAAATGGCATCAATTAATCAGCATTCATGAACCGTTTACTTGAGCTCTCCTTTGTGTGCTGCACCCAGGCAGGGTCTAATCCAGACAGAGACAGGGCTGTTCTGCAGCTCTGTAGACAGCACCACTCCACCCTTTGTGGGACAGAGAGACCCATCAACTGGTGTTCAGGGAAATGTCTCCCCCCACCGAGAGTGTAAACTTCCCCTTCTCTTCTCTTCTCTTCTTTCCTCCTCTCCTCTTTCACCCTCTCCTTCCTGTGCCCTCTCACCACTCAGGAAGCACCATCTCCCGGAGGAGAGCTCCATCCTTCCGTCTTGGTCTCACCCCCGCCGTAACCTCCCGCATCACATGTACTGTATGAAGACATCTGTCCATATTTAAAGCAGATTTTCCATTTTGGTGCAAATGATCCCACCCCCACCCGTCACCCCTTAACTCTGAAGGAGGCAGCATTTAAAACGTGGCAATACTTTTCGTCATAGTTCCCTGCCAATTCTTTGCCTGGCAGAAGAAGCAAGTTTAATTGGGAGACGCATTTAGACAACTATTCTACAATTACACAACTAGAGCCGAGATGCATTTCTGCATGTTGCTCTGTTTGTCCCAATTTTCTGCACTGTTCAGTTTACCTCTACTTTCCTATTCTTAAGATGCTTTGCCTCACTCAGCTCCAAATGCAGCTTAATTGCTCATAGCGAAGCGTACACCTTTCAATGAGAGGTTCCTGCCAGTTAGCGCACATTAAATCTTAGGAGAACAAAAATCTCAAATTCTCACGTGGCAGCTGTGCCATTTGGTGGTAAGAGCAAGGAAATGGGTGATGAAATGGATGCTGAACATTCTTACCATATAACAACCACTCAAGCCTGGGTTAGTCACTGTATTTTGGAGTTATTTGGAGGCCGCACACTAACACACTCTTACTCTATGCCTCTAGCTTTACAGATACTAAGACTTCATGCTTTTAAAAGTAATTTCTTAATACATAGTTTGAACAGGACATTAATAACTACTTCAAAGATGAATATAAACAAATCTTCTATTTTAATTTTGCGGACCTTTAGTGTTGTTAAACCTTGACAAAGCGTTCAATGAAATGCAGGCTAATTAGTTCAAATATGGCCCCATTATCTTTGTTTGTAAAACAAAACGAAGTGGTGTGTCAACCTGACATCTGATCATGGTCAAAGTGTTTCCCACTCCTTCCCTTCTTTTATATCCTTTACCCTGGAAAGTTCTAGAACAACTCATTATCTACCAGCCCCTCAGTGTCTGAAGTGGCGGCCTGTACCCACAACAAACAATGGCTTACAAGATACTGTTTTAATTCATATCCGTTCTCCCTTTCGGAAAGGGGGACAACACAACAAACCGTTGACCCACTGTTACACAATTAGAAGTGATGCAGCAGTTAAGGCTACAAGCAGCCCTGTTGAACAGTCTGTCTTTGACCCTTCACCGCTGAATAAATATAATGCTCCGAATGAGAGTAAGACACTGAGAGAGCAGAGAACGCCAGGGGGAGATTTCAAGCCACAGATAAGAAGTTAAAGACCTTTATAGACTATAACACCATTATCCCTGCTGAATAAAAATAGGATTTAGTGTTTTTTCCACTTAATTTCAATCAAAAGAGTCTCCACCTTACATATTGCACTGGTAATGTAATGGAGAGAGAGCCACAAAAAAGGCTTTGTGGCTTTGACACCTCCTATAGTGGGACTGTGTTGTCCTGGAACCAAAAGGGAGAGAAAGGGTTTTCTTCTACGCCTTGCTATCTGCTGCTAACACATTCTAATTGATGCTGCTGCATTCCTGCACTGGATGCATTCAGTGAATAACGAGGCCTGGACTGCCTATGAATTGGTACCCTCTAAGCAAAGCAGTAATCCCCCCCCCCCATCCATTAATCCCTCCCCACCACAACCACCACCACGTCCAACCACCACCGCCCCTCAATCCTTCCCCACAGCTCTACTCTAGCTTTACCGCCCATTAAAGCACCACCATTGTGTGGAGACGCAGCCCACAAAAGCTGTCAATCTCGCAGGGTCCTCTAAAGCTTGGACTCACACAGACTGGAGTGACAGACCACCAACCCCCCCCCCCCCCCCCCCGCCACCCCTAACCCTCTCCCCCAAAACTTCTCAGCTAGCTAAGTACACTACCTCCCAATACCCTTCACACACACACACACACACACACACACACACACACACACACACACACACACACACACACACACACACACACACACACACACACACACACACACACACACACACACACACACACACACACACACACACACACACACACACACACACACACACACACACACTCTCTTGCCTCAACGCACAAAGCATCAATCTGTCTTCAGGCTCAGCACCCTTGGCCCTTTGTCCCATCTGCAGGTGCCTGTGAAAGCACCCATGGTCGCCCCAGCCTCCGCGTACACCACGCCTAGTCCAGGGACAGGAGCTGCTGACAAAGGCCCAGTGTGGGAATGAGGGATGCGTGGAGGGAGGGGGGCTTCTCTAGGACAGATGGCTGGGGAAGTTTCCCAACTCCACCAAGCCAAGGCTCCTCCATGGGGACTGTCAGTTTGGATTCACAAGACTGATACACACAGGGGAAGAGGCAGTGGAGGAATGCCTTCTAAACTGTGGAGGGAAGGGGGGCGCTATAGTCACCACTGTACTTCCCACTGGGCACAGACATTATTTCAACATCTAGTTTTGATTTCATTTTGGTTGAGTTGTCATTTTGTCAGCTAACATCAATTCAACTTGAAATTCACCATGTCATTGGATTTAGTTTAAAAGTTAGGTGAAAAAAATACAAAATTCCCCCTTTTTGCAAGTCCGATCAGTTTTCTACGTTGATACAACGTCATCACACATACAGTACCAGTCAAAAGTTTGGACACACCTACTCATTCAAGGGTTTTTCTTAATTTTTTTACTATTTTCTACATTGTAGAACAATAGTGAAGACATCAAAACTATGAAATAACACATATGGAATCATGTACTAACCAAAAAAGTGTTAAACAAATCTAAATATATTTAATGTTTTAGATTCTTCAAAGTAGCCACCCTTTGCCTTGATGACAGCTTTACACACTCTTGGCATTCTCTCAACCAGCTTTATGAGTAATGCTTTTCCAACAGTCTTGAAGGAGTTATATATTCTGAGCACTTGTTGGCTGCTTTTCCTTCACTCTGCGGTCCAACTCATCCCAAACCACCTTAATTGGGTTGAGGTCGGGTGATTGTGGAGGCAAGGTCATCTGATGCAGCACTCCATCATGCTCCTTCTTGGTCAAATAGCCCTTACACAGCCTGGAGGTGTGTTTGGGTCAGTGTCCTGTTGAAAAACAAATGATAGTCCCACTAAGCCCAAACCACATGGGATGGCATATTGCTGCAGAATGCTGTGGTAGCCATGCTGGTTAAGTGTGCCTTGAATTCTAAATTAATCACTGACAGTATCACCAGTAAAGCACCATCACACCTCCTCCTCCATGCTTCACGGTGGGAACCACACATGCGGAAATCATCCGTTCACCTACTCTGCGTCTCCAAGACAGCAGTTGGAACCAAAAATCTTACATTTGGACTCATCAGTCCAAAGGACAGATTTCCACCGGTCTAATGTCCATTGCTCATGTTTCTTGGCCCAAGCAAGTCTCTTCTTATTATTGGTGTCCTTTAGTAGTGGTTTCTTTGCAGCAATTCTACCATGAAGGCCTGATTCACACAGTCTCCTCTGAACAGTTTATGTTGAGATGTGTCTGTTACTTTAACTCTGTAAAGCATTTATTTGGGCTGCAATTTCTGAGGCTGGTAACTCTAATGAACTTATCCATGCAGAAGAGGTAACTCTGGGTCTTCCTTTCCTGTGGCGGTCCTCATGAGAGCCAGTTTCATCATAGCGCTTGATGGTTTTTGCGACTGCACTTCAAGAAACTGTCAAAGTTCTTGAAATTTTCCAGATTTTGTTTTTCTTTGCTTATTTGAGCTGTTTTTGCCATAATATGGACTTGGTATTTTACCAAATAGGGCTATCTTCTGTATACCACCCCTACCTTGTCACAACACGACTGATTGGCTCAAATACATTAAGAAGGAAAGAAATTCCACACATGAACCTTTAACAATTAACAACCTGATAATTGAAATGCATTCCAGGTGACTACCTCATGAAGTTGGTTGAGAGAATGTCAAGCGTGTGCAAAGCTGTCAGCAAGGCAAAGGGTGGCTATTTGAAGAATCTCAAATATAAAATACTACATGTTGTTATTTCATAGTTATGATGTCTTCACTATTATTCTACAATGTGGAAAATAGTAAAAAATAAAGAAAAACCCTTGAATGAGTAGGTGTGTCCTAACTTTTGACTGGTACTGTATGTCTTTTTTCAACGTGGAAACAACGTTGATTCAATCAGTTATTGCCAAGTGGGTTCCCTTCAGGGATTGCATATGAGGAGTAGGGCAGTGCTTTAAATATCACAGCCATTCCTCTTTTATAACTCATTTCATTACAGCGAGCGTATCCCCATACTACATTTATCAACATTACAAAAGCATTATTTGGATCCATACCATGTATCCCAAGTAGCCTAAAGGTCATGTTAAAATGGTAGCAGAGGAACAGACATTGCTGTAGCCCTTTCCTGCATTCAAATGACTTAATGGCCTCATGGGTGGAATGTTATTAATATTTTTCATAATTTCATCATTAATAAACAAACATTTTTTTTAACTGCAAAATATCTGGTGTTTCTATGTCAAACCGTTTTGTTATATTTCAGTCTTCTGTGATGTATATAAAGTGTAATATTGGGATGCAAACTCAAAATGTAATACATTTCAACTCTATATCTGACATGGTACAGGTGTCTTCTTTTTTTAAAGCCCATAACCGTGTGTGTGAGGTGTATACTGTTGTTTCAAAGTAGATTTGTTTAGGACTACCAAGAAACACTCTGTGTGACCCTGATTTAGCCTATTTCAGTAAAAGGTTAAATGCTATAAAAAAAAGTCTACAAGCACTACTACATCCCAAAGACTAAGCCTAGTCACACTAATATTTCATATGTACACATACACTACATTACCAAAAGTATGTGGACACCTGCTCGTTGAACATCTCATTCCAAAATCATGGGCATTAATATCGAGTTGGTTCCTCCTTTGCTGCTATAACAACCTCCCCTCTTCTGGGGAGCTTTCCACTAGATGCTGGAACATTGCAGCAGGGACTTGCTTCCATTCAGCTACAAGAGTATTAGTGAGGTCGGGCACTGATGTTGGGAGATTAGGCCTGGCTCGCAGTCGGTGTTCCAATTCATCCCAAAGGTGTTTGATGGAGTTGAAGCCAGGCCAGTCAAGTTGCTCCACACCGATCTCAACAAACAATTTCTGTATGGACCTTGATTTGTTCACGGGGGCATTGTTATGCTGAAACAGGAAAGTGTCTTCCCCAAACTGTTACCACAAAGTTGGAAGCACAGAATCATCTAGAATGTCATTGTATGCTGTAGCGTTAAGATTTCCCTCCACTGGAACTAAGGGGCCTAGCCAGAACCATGAAAAACAGCCCCAGACCATTATTCCTCCTCCACCAAACTTGACAGTTGGCACTATGCATTCGGAAGTAGATGGTGAAGCGTGATTCATCACTCCCATTGCTCCAGAGTCCAATGACGGCGAGCTTTACACCACTCTAGCCGACGCTTGGCATTGCGCATGGTGATCTTGGGCTTGTGTGTGACTGCTCGGCCATGGAAACCCATTTCATGAAGCTCCCGACGAACAGTTATTGAGCTGACGTTGCTTCCAGAGGCAGTTTGGACCTCGGTAGTGAGTGTTGCAACCGCAGACAGATGATTTTTACGCGATACCAGTTCTGTGAGCTTGTGTGGCCTACCACTTCGCGGCTGAGCCGTTGTTGCTCCTAGACGTTTTCACTTCACAATAACGGCACTTACAGTTGACCGGGGCAGCTCTAGCAGGGCAGAACTTTGACGAACAACCTTGTAAAAGTGGCATCCTATGACGGTGCCACGTTAAAAGTCACTGAGCTCTTCAGTTTCTACTGCCAATGTTTGTCTATGGAGATTGCATGGCTGTGTGCTCAATTTTATGCATCGGTTAGCAACTGGTGTGGCTGAAATAGCCAATTCCACTAATTTGAAGGACATACTTTTGTATATATAGTGGTGTGTGTTAGAAAAAAATTGCAACATAAATTAGCACCCCCTCTTTATTGTTAGAGCATTATGAAAGTAAAATATTCAAAAGTTGTAACGGCGGGTGAGTGAAATGAGTGAGGAGTCAAATGCAGAGAGCGAAATGAACGGGGAAAACGCTTTAATGTCCTTCAACACGTAACAGGTCCAAAACATGTGTGAATGCCCAAAACACTGGCGCTAAACAAACCCCAAACCTCGTTACAAACACTGGACAGCGAAAACCCAAAACAAGACACGATACGATACATCACCAAACGTAACAACCAACAAGCCCGCACAAACACCAGCGGGCAAAACGAACATAAATAGCACCCATCCCAAAACCCCAACAAGGAACAGGTGAAAACAATTAGACAGAAATAAACGAAAAGGAAAAAGGGATCGGTGGCAGCTAGTAGACCGGCGACGACCGCCACCCGAACAGGAAGGGGAGCCACCTTCGGTGGTATTCGTGACAAAAGTAATGTTTAAGTAACAGAAAAAACAATAGCCGGGTAAGTAACATTTGTAGAGTAAGAAACAAATTTAGGCTTCTGGGTTGTTTAAATGTGCAACCTGATACACTACACACAACAATCAACTGTTGTGCAACCTGATACACTACACACAACAATCAACTGTTGTGCAACCTGATACACTACACACAACAATCAACTGCTGTGCAACCTGATACACTACACACAACAATCAACTGCTGTGCAACCTGATACACTACACACAACAATCAAATGTTGTGCAACCTGATACACTACACACAACAATCAACTGTTGTGCAACCTGATACACTACACACAACAATCAACTGTTGTGCAACCTGATACACTACACACAACAATCAAATGTTGTGCAACCTGATACACTACACACAACAATCAACTGTTGTGCAACCTGATACACTACACACAACAATCAACTGTTGTGCAACCTGATACACTACACACAACAATCAACTGCTGTGCAACCTGATACACTACACACAACAATCAAATGTTGTGCAACCTGATACACTACACACAACAATCAAATGTTGTGCAACCTGATAACACACATAATCTAGGTTACAGCCCTACACCATATGGAACACAGTGTGAAGAGACAAAACATTATTTGCTACTTTTTCTCAAGCTCTTCTAGTTTGATAGCAGAATACATTATTAGTTAGGCTACTTATTCAGTTCCATGGAGACAATAATGTGAGGCCACGGATATATAGCCGTGCCTGCCGCCAGCGAGTAGCCGTTCCATTGGCTTTACTGCACTGCCGTCGTGTGGAGATATTTGGAATGACCGAAACTCCATTTTATATTTTAGGCCCCAAAATGATGTTGACACATACGTAAAACTTGTTGATATATGTGCTCTAAACCATTGCGGTTGTGATTCTATTAGATTGACCTAATGGTGTAGTGTTTGATCTAGGAAATATGAGATGGAACCCTTTGGAATAATAAATGTATCTCACGAAAATATACATTGTTGAATAAATGTGTTGACACATAATGGAATATTTGGCAAAGAGATAACTTGAATAGCCTAGAAGTTGAATAAATTCATCCATATGCCTATTATTTTTGTTATACAGAAATATTATTTAATGATTTCAAGTTTTAAAATTGTAATTGATTTAAAGTTGCAGCACGAAAATGAACTCACTACTGCAGCTTTTCCCAAACTCGGTCCTCAAGTCTCAAAGGAGTGCACGTTTAGTTTTTTTGTCCTAGCACTACACAGCTGATTCAAATAACCAACTAATCATCAAGCGTTGATAATTTGAATCAGCTCTGTAGTGTTAGGGCAAAAATCAAAACGTGCACTCTTCGGGGTCCTGGGGACCGAGTTTGGGAAACACTGCACTACTGTAAATTGCTCTGGATAAGAGTGTCTGCTAAATGAATAAAATGTATGTGTGAAATGTTGGATTTTGGCTGGGCTCCCCGCTTGTGCCATCAAACCCCTGCAACTTATCCAGAATGCTGCATCCTGCCTGGTGTTCAACCGTCCCAAGTTCTCCCATGTCACCCTGCTCCTCCGCACACTCCACTGGTTTCCAGTCGAAGCTCGCATCCACTACAAGACCATGGTATTTGCCTACGGAGCAGCAAGAGGAAATTCCCCTCCCTACCATCAGGCTACGCTCAAACCCTACACCCCAAACCGTGTACTCTGTTCTGGGTCTTCTGGTCTCTTGGCCCTCACACCACTAAGGGAGAGCAGCTCCTGCTCTGCTCAGCCCAGTCAAAGGTCTTCTCTGCCCTGGCACCCCAATGGTGGAACCAGCTTCCCCATGAAGCAAGGACAGCAGAGTCCCTGCCCATCTTTTGAAAACATCTGAAACCCTGTCTTTTCAAATAATACTTCACCCCCATGTAAAAATAAAATAAAAGCCTATCGTGAACTGACACTTCCAGTTGACTTTTTCCCCCTTATTTTTGAAATGCCTGTTTTGAGATACAAGTTTGTTGTGTTTTTACAAATACGAGTTTCGGATGAGTCAACAACATTATTTGGCTAAGAGAATATGAACTTTTAAAAGTGAGGTTTTCACTGGACCGTTACTTTAACTGACAAGAAACTTTATTAATGAACGTTGTTAATGTTAAAAGAATCTTTCTTTGTAAACACATGGATGAATTTGATGCTTACTCAACTACCACTAACGCTATAGGCCTAGATCAGACGATGAGAAGCAGACATCAGACAGTACATGAATTGCAGTTCCACACAGGGAGATAAAGTCAAGCACACAGAACTCACCATGATGATCAGCCCACGGTTAGGGAGGTGGGACCAGAATTAGAATTCTAGTTCTATGGGTGTGACAATGTATGATTTATGTATATAATGTGGAAATATCCACAAATTGACATGTGTGCCTCAGAAGAACAGAAGTTGTCTGTCATTTAATCAAGTATCTACATGAGCAGCAGGGCTCAGCAGTAGCCTAGACCTACTGCCATAGCAGGCTGTTCTGTGATAATCACCTCCTGGGTTAGATGACAGAACATACTCACGAGATCATAACAGCCATGGTGAATGTACGTTACCGTAAAAAAAAAATGTATTCTGACTTTTCAACCCTTGATGCCACTTCAGTGAACTTCATCATGTGGTGTTGTTGGCATGGTAACAGTGGAAATCGCATCTGTCAGAGGCTTCAACATTGATTGTAATGTCAAAAACTAACATTATGGCATCCGCATTCGAATCAATTCTCAACACTCTAAACACAGACAGCCACTGTCAGAATCTTCTACACCTGGAAGAAATGACTTCAGATTAACTTCTAGACTAACTGTGGATGACTTTGAAATGTAACATGAATGGAGAATGTCACCTAACCCTACTCACCAAGTCGATCAAGCAAGTCTTGCTTTTGTTGGTGTAAAAAATGATAAGAGGAGGAATTAAAAAGGGATTTGTAAATTGAGATATTAGAGAAGAGTACCAATTATGTAAATACACTCAAGCTAACAATAATGTTCCTATTTTGTTTCAACTCATGTCAGTCCAAGAGGTCAGGGAGAGAGGACAGGGAGAGAGGTCAAGTAGAGAGGACAGGGAGAGAGGTCAGGGAGAGAGGACAGGGAGAGAGATCAGGGAGAGAGGTCAGGGAGAGAGGACAGGGAGAGAGGTCAGGTAGAGAGGACAGGGAGAGAGGACAGGGAGAGAGGTCAGGGAGAGAGGACAGGGAGAGAGGTCAGGGAGAGAGGACAGGGAGAGAGGTCAGGTAGAGAGGACAGGGAGAGAGGTCGGGGAGAGAGGTCGGGGAGAGTTGTCGGCGAGAGAGGTCAGGGAGAGAGGTAGGGGAGAGTTGTCGGCGAGAGAGGTCGGGGAGAGAGGTCGGGGAGAGAGGTCGGGGAGAGTTGTCGGCGAGAGAGGTCGGGGAGAGTTGTCGGCGAGAGAGGTCAGGGAGAGAGGTCGGGGAAAGAGGTCGGGGAGAGTTGTCGGCGAGAGAGGTCGGGGAGAGAGGTCAGGGAGAGTTGTCGGCGAGAGAGGTCGGGGAGAGAGGTCGGGGAGAGTTGTCGGCGAGAGAGGTCGGGGAGAGAGGTCAGGGAGAGAGGTCAGGGAGAGTTGTCGGGGAGAGAGGTCGGGGAGAGAGGTCGGGGAGAGAGGTCAGGGAGAGAGGTCAGGGAGAGTTGTCGGGAGAGAGGTCGGGGAGAGAGGTCGGGGAGAGAGGCCGGGGAGAGTTGTCGGCGAGAGAGGTCGGGGAGAGAGGTCAGGGAGAGAGGTCGGGGAGAGTTGTCGGGGAGAGAGGTCGGGGAGAGAGGTCGGGGAGAGTTGTCGGGGAGAGAGGTCAGGGAGAGAGGTCGGGGAGAGTTGTCGGCGAGAGAGGTCGGGGAGAGAGGTCAGGGAGAGAGGTCAGGGAGAGAGGTCGGGGAGAGTTGTCAGGGAGAGAGGTCAGGGAGAGAGGTCGGGGAGAGTTGTCGGGGAGAGTTGTCGGCGAGAGAGGGCGGGGAGAGAGGTCAGGGAGAGAGGTCAGGGAGAGAGGTCGGGGAGAGTTGTCAGGGAGAGAGGTCAGGGAGAGTTGTCAGGGAGAGAGGTCAGGGAGAGAGGTCGGGGAGAGAGGTCAGGGAGAGAGGTCAGGGAGAGTTGTCGGGGAGAGAGGTCAGGGAGAGAGGTCGGGGAGAGTTGTCGGGGAGAGAGGTCGGGGAGAGAGGTCAGGGAGAGAGGTCGGGGAGAGAGGTCGGGGAGAGTTGTCGGGGAGAGAGGTCGGGGAGAGTTGTCGGGGAGAGAGGTCAGGGAGAGAGGTCGGGGAGAGAGGTCAGGGAGAGAGGTCGGGGAGAGTTGTCGGGGAGAGAGGTCAGAGAGAGAGGTCGGGGAGAGAGGTCAGGGAGAGAGGTCGGGGAGAGTTGTCGGGGAGAGAGATCAGGGAGAGAGGTCAGGGAGAGTTGTCGGCGAGAGAGGTCGGGGAGAGAAGTCGGGGAGAGTTGTCGGCGAGAGAGGTCGGGGAGAGAAGTCACGGAGAGAGGTCAGGGAGAGAGGTCGGGGAGAGTTGTCAGGGAGAGAGGTCAGGGAGAGAGGTCGGGGAGAGTTGTCAGGGAGAGAGGTCGGGGAGAGAGGTCGGGGAGAGTTGTCAGGGAGAGAGGTCAGGGAGAGAGGTCAGGGAGAGAGGTGGGGGAGAGTTGTCAGGGAGAGAGGTCAGGGAGAGAGGTCGGGGAGAGTTGTCAGGGAGAGAGGTCGGGAAGAGTTGTCAGGGAGAGAGGTCAGGGAGAGAGGTCGGGGAGAGTTGTCAGGGAGAGAGGTCAGGGAGAGAGGTCAGGGAGAGAGGTCGGGGAGAGTTGTCAGGGAGAGAGGTCAGGGAGAGAGGTCGGGGAGAGTTGTCGGCGAGAGAGGTCAGGGAGAGAGGTCGGGAAGAGTTGTCGGGGAGAGTTGTCAGGGAGAGAGGTCGGGGAGAGTTGTCAGGGAGAGAGGTCAGGGAGAGTTGTCGGCGAGAGAGGTCAGGGAGAGAGGTCGGGAAGAGTTGTCGGGGAGAGTTGTCGGGGAAAGAGGTCGGGGAGAGAGGTCGGGAAGAGTTGTCGGGGAGAGTTGTCGGGGAGAGAGGTCAGGGAGAGAGGTCGGGGAGAGAGGTCGGGAAGAGTTGTCGGGGAGAGTTGTCGGGGAGAGAGGTCAGGGAGAGAGGTCGGGGAGAGTTGTCGGGGAGAGAGGTCAGGGAGAGAGGTCGGGGAGAGTTGTCGGCGAGAGAGGTCGGGGAGAGAGGTCAGGGAGAGAGGTCGGGGAGAGTTGTCGGGGAGAGAGGTCGGGGAGAGAGGTCGGGGAGAGTTGTCGGCGAGAGAGGTCGGGGAGAGAGGTCAGGGAGAGAGGTCGGGGAGAGTTGTCGGGGAGAGAGATCAGGGAGAGAGGTCAGGGAGAGTTGTCGGCGAGAGAGGTCGGGGAGAGAAGTCGGGGAGAGTTGTCGGCGAGAGAGGTCGGGGAGAGAAGTCACGGAGAGAGGTCAGGGAGAGAGGTCGGGGAGAGTTGTCAGGGAGAGAGGTCAGGGAGAGAGGTCGGGGAGAGTTGTCAGGGAGAGAGGTCGGGGAGAGAGGTCGGGGAGAGTTGTCAGGGAGAGAGGTCAGGGAGAGAGGTGGGGGAGAGTTGTCAGGGAGAGAGGTCAGGGAGAGAGGTCGGGGAGAGTTGTCAGGGAGAGAGGTCGGGAAGAGTTGTCGGGGAGAGAGGTCGGGGAGAGAGGTCGGGGAGAGTTGTCGGCGAGAGAGGTCGGGGAGAGAGGTCAGGGAGAGAGGTCGGGGAGAGTTGTCAGGGAGAGAGGTCAGGGAGAGAGGTCGGGGAGAGTTGTCAGGGAGAGAGGTCAGGGAGAGAGGTCAGGGAGAGAGGTCAGGGAGAGAGGTCGGGGAGAGTTGTCAGGGAGAGAGGTCAGGGAGAGAGGTCGGGGAGAGTTGTCGGCGAGAGAGGTCAGGGAGAGAGGTCGGGAAGAGTTGTCGGGGAGAGTTGTCAGGGAGAGAGGTCGGGGAGAGTTGTCAGGGAGAGAGGTCAGGGAGAGTTGTCGGCGAGAGAGGTCAGGGAGAGAGGTCGGGAAGAGTTGTCGGGGAGAGTTGTCGGGGAAAGAGGTCGGGGAGAGAGGTCGGGAAGAGTTGTCGGGGAGAGTTGTCGGGGAGAGAGGTCAGGGAGAGAGGTCGGGGAGAGAGGTCGGGAAGAGTTGTCGGGGAGAGTTGTCGGGGAGAGAGGTCAGGGAGAGAGGTCGGGGAGAGTTGTCGGGGAGAGAGGTCAGGGAGAGAGGTCGGGGAGAGTTGTCGGCGAGAGAGGTCGGGGAGAGAGGTCAGGGAGAGAGGTCGGGGAGAGAGGTCAGTTTATTCTTCCCAAGCCCAAACCCAGGCACAGATTCAGACTGAGGCTAAGAAACTCGGAAAGATAATAAAACGGAAGCTAGCTAAGAGACCGGTCAAGTTACGGGTTCAGCAACTGGTCGTTGCTCGAACTAGGGCAAAGGCTCAAGAAGAGGACGTGGCATGTCAAGTGGCTGATCTTCGCAAGAAGGCACAGGAACTGACTGACTGTCAGAAAGTGGTACATGCACTGGTAAATTAACTGGTACACAGCCTAAGGATAAGGCTGAACTTAACGATGAGTGTCAGGAATGGGTACTGAATGTTGGTGTTCTAAAGGGACTGACGACAAATGCTGAGATGAAGAAAGTAGAAGAGGAATAGCTACAGGCTCTGGCTAAGGGTGCGTTCGTAAATTCACTCTGGTGATCTACTCTGATTTCGGACCACTCTCGTCTGAGTGTGCCAGAGCGCAGAATAATTTATGAATTTACGAACGCCTTTTGAATATGGCTGGTGTCAGTAAACGTTGGCAAAGAAACGTAATTAAATTGTTGCCAGCAGCACAGTTACAGTCATCAACTCTCGAGATAACATGAAAACAGCCTAACCAGCTCTGCTAAGGGGAGTAAAATGGTCAGAGTGAGGTGTTTTCTCATTTGTGTCTCGAAGTAGCTAGCAAGCTAGCCAACGTTAGCCAGTTAGCTTGTGTGCTTGACTGCAGTTGTAAGGCCAGAACAATCTGATCAACCCTACTCCTCGGCCACAGTGTCCAGTGTGCGCTCTGAACGCTCTGAGAGCGAAACGCTCCGAATTTACGAACGGACAATCTGACAAGCTCTCAATTTATGAACACCCAGAAGGCACTTTGAGCACACTCTGGCACTCCAGATTGAATTTACGAACGCACCCTAAGTATATGGAACGTTGGCAGAAACGGACACCGGCTGAGAGACAGAAAGAAGAACAGGAAGGAGAAGTTGGATGCTGTTGGATGCTGTCCTCGTACTACCTCAAGTAGTACGAGGACTACTTGAGGTATGTAAATGCCATACCTGGAGGACCCACACTACCTGACCTGGTGCCCACCCCTAAAGGGCCAAAGGTGTCCAGGAAGAGGACCAGGGATTCCAGCTCTGTGAGATGCCAGGATAGCTCCCTTTCAGAGTGAACCTCTAGGCCTGAGAGGAAGATGAGATGAGGGAAGACAACTGATCAATGGATCCTACACTTAGGCCTATGTGTTTAAATAGAAAATAAACATCACATTTATGGAAGCTACCTACTTTATTATCCTTATGTTTCATTATGATCACTTGAGATTAAATATAAATACATTTCTCTTCCATTGTAGATGTACTATGTTGATACTGGTAGATAGGAAATAAGCTTTTTCTGTTTTTGAGAAAAACTGTTTGCAGTTCACTATAAAGCCACATGGAGGAGATAGAGTAAAGCATACGGATCTCAACATCAGTGGTGGAAAAAGTACCCAATTTTCATACTTAAAAGTATAGATACCGTAATAGAAAGTTACTCAAGTAAAATGAGTCAGCCAGTAAAATACTACTTGAGTAAAAGTCTAAAAGTATTTGGTTTAAAATATACTTAAGTATCAAGTAAATGTAATTGCTAAAATGTAATTAAGTATGAAAAGTAAAACTATAAATCATAGAAAATTCCTGATATTAAGCAAAGCAGAAGGCACAATTTTCTTGTTTTTAAAATGTATGTATAGCCAGGGGCAAACTCCAACACTCAGACATTATTTATAAAAGATGCATTTGTGTTTAGTGAGTCTGCCAGGCCAGAGGCAAAATATGACAATTTTCCTGTCCTGCTAAGCATTCAAAATGTAACGAGTACTTTTGGTTGTCAAGGTAAATGTATGGAGTAAAATATACAGTATTTTCTTTAGGAATATAGTGAAGTGAAAGTAAAAGTTGTCTATAGTATAGTACAGATACTCCCAAAAACTGCTTAAGTAGTACTTCTAAGTATTTTTACTTAAGTACTTTACACCACTGCTCACCATCATGATCTGCTCATCAACAGCAGCCCACAAGTACATTAGGTATAGCAGTCTACCCAAACGGCCAGCGGTGGAAAAAGTACTCAATTGTCATATTTGAGTAAAAGTAAAGATACCTTAATAGAAAATGACTCAAGTAAAAGTTAGTCACCCAGTAAAATACTACTTGAGTAAAAGTCTAAAAGTATCTGGTTTTAAATATACTTAAGTATCAAAAGTAAATGTAATTGCTAAAATGAAAAAAAGTACAAGTATAAATAATTTCTTATTCATTCAAGCAAACCAGAAGTCACCATTTCTTATTTATTTATGGATAGCCAGGGGCACACTCCAACACTCAGACATGAATTACAAATAAAGCATTTGTGTTTAGTGAGTCCGCCAGATCAGAGGCAGTGGAGATGACCAGGGATGATCTTTTGATAAGTGAGTGAATTGGACCATTTCCCTTTGCTGCTTAGCATTCAAAATATAATGAGTACTTTCGGGTGTCAGGGGAAATTTACGAGTTAAAAGTACATTATTTTCTTTAGGAATGTAGTGAAGTAAAAGTATAAGTTGTCTAAAATATAAACAGTAAAGTACAGATACTAAAAAAATATACTTATTTTTTATACACAGTCTACAATACTTTTCAGGGTAAGCACCATAGCTCATATTCTGTATATAACGTCTTTAACTCAACTTTTTGCTTGGTGCTGGGACTACTGAACTGATTATTGGATATTATATTTTGCTCATCTTTACTGTTGACACTGATACAGGATAGATAAGACTTTATGAAAAGGAAATAGCTAAAGTTGTTCACCAATAGACTTATGACTACAAATCCAAGCACAACCCCTCACCGTCGCACCTTCAATGGGCGGGGCTTATAGCTGCGTTCATATACTAGTAGGAACTAGGAAACTCTGACATTCCGACTTGCTTATTCGTTGAACGCCGCACGTGTATAACCGCAACCAGTTTGGAAGTCGGACATTTCCAAGTTTCCTATTTCAGACTAGCACTTGAACCCGGCCTTAAAACATGGGATGGTTGTGGGGGTTGTAAAAAAAAATATGTTTGACAGGGTTTGGCTAAAAGAAGACAAGGGGGCGGTAGTAAGCGAGTCCGACGTGTGTATGAATCAACATTGAACTTACTTTTTGTATGTCGGCCACACCGCGCGGCGAGTTGATTTGTATGCGACGATTCATTTGGGAAAGACAGCAACAGCGCATAGTACTACAGGATGTCGCGGATCATTTCAACGGTTTGCACGGGGAAGCACGACTAGCACAGTAACGCGATTCACATTTAAAAGGTATAATGCGAATGGTTAGAAGAGCTCGAATTCAAACAAAATGGAAACAATTTAGAATCGCTGCGGCATTCCATGTAGCCAGAAGGACTACTAGGGTAGAACATAGCTGGATAGCGAGCTAGTTATTAACTAATATACATGCGAAGTTACATATCAGAAAAGCTCAAACAGAGCCTGTAAGCTGGTTGGAACTATTAGTCCCCAGTTACCAAAGAAGACTAAAGAAAATACTGAAATATGCTACGGAGAAGACTGAACCGTTTGGTATGTATGACAGCAGTACACATGGCTAGCCAGCCACCCGGCACTCAAGTTTATGCGGCATGTTTGGAATGTAGCTATAGCGAGCTAACGTTAGCCGAATATAGCTAATCAAGAATATAGCTAGCCAACCGCCTCTTGCTATTCTGTCAAGCAATTATCAGGATAATATACTCTGTCAGCAAAGTGATGCTTCTTGCTACTCATGAAAGCATGCTGGCTAGTTTTACCAAAGGTTAACGGTAGTTTATTGGCTACAATATTACTACGAAGTTTCCTCTTTTACATGGATATTTTTGACAGAGAGTAGACAGTAATTCATCCCTAGGGGACAACGTTACAAGCTATCAACTTTCTGATAACTCGGTCTCCTCAGATGGTCATGTAAAAACAACTGATCTCAGAGCAGGTTGTCATTACCTTTCCACTTGAATGTGATGTTAAATTCTAATTTTCAGTGATGAAATTACTGTTACCCTGTTTCATATGGTCCTGTATTTAAAGAAGCCTCGTAAAATCATCATTGGTTTCTGTTGAACTAAAAGTTACTCAGTATCTGTCTGAGTTGAATTTCACTGTTGTCAGCAAATTCAAACCATACGTTTAATCCTGCTCAATACAAGTTTTATAGTCCTTAAATCATTGGTTGTTGATGGTCATCATCAAAGAAGGAAGCATGGATCAAGCCCTTATTCACGTGCACAGTCACAAGCCCCTGTTAATGAAGGCATTTCTACTTCCTTTTTATAGTCCTCCAATAACCTGTTGTAACTATTAGGTTTTATCCCCAGAGTCAATGTGAGCAGCTTAGATACTGGTGGTGGAGGAGGAAAAGCAATATAATAATTATGCAGCCTGACCCTTTTCCAGCTTCTCTTTAAGTGTTGCCAGGTCAGCGTATAATTCTGCCTCCTGAGCTGTTTGCTCCTGTAATTTATTTTTTGTGTGAGCTGTAAATAACATTTTGTGTGTAGCAGCCAGCCACACTTTCATTGATGTGCATTGTGCTGTAATCTCGAGCTCTGGCTTTCTGCCTTGTAAATTCACACCACCCTCCCATTCGCTCGGAGGGGGAGCGGGAAGCGTCGTGGTACATTACAGGAGGGAGGGAGATGCGGAGGGAGACTCAATCTGAAGAGGAATCGGGATCTTCACTTGACTTGCCTCTATGATGCGCAAAAGCCCCGGGTGTCTTCACAAATTCGTTAAAGATGGCTGTGGGAACAGAACGAGTGGTGCTGTGCTTTCCGTCAGGCGGAAGCTCCAGAGGTTGTAATGCTCTGACAGGAATGCAGAATCCCAGAGCTGCCTTTCATGTTCTCTCAAGCCATTGAAGGTAGCAGCTAGACCTGTGAAGAGGTGAAGCCTGGCGGAAATGTGATAGTATTCAATTTGGAAACCCCTTCCTTGCCTCAAAGGGAAGAGCACGGACACATCAAGGCATTCCATCGCCCAGTCTCTGTTCCCTAGTACTGTAGCTACCTTTCTTGTTCCTTTAGTAGTCAGTCCTCTTAACCTCCTCCTGGGTAACTGGAGCGGACAATGCTAATGTTTCTTTCTGCATACTGTCCATGCAGTCCGGTCACTCAGTTCAAGTACATGGCTTACATGAGGACATTTGTTTTTCTGTTTATCTGTACAAGCACTTCAAAGGACAGCACATGAGAAGTGAATTCAGGATAATGTGCAGGTTTAAGATCCAACTTTTTTGTCTCAATGGTGCATTCTAAAACCATTATCCTTCCTGCGCTCTGTCTCATTTCAGTTTCTATTCATAGGCAATTAGCCTGTGGGGCTGTGTTAACCAACAGTGGCTTTGACCAAAAAAGGACCGCAAACGTTTGTGAGGAGCTGAGCATTTCAGGAATGTTGTTCCCCCTGCCTCCTCTCTCTCTCTTTCTCTGTTGTGGTGTGAGGTCCATCTAATTGAATGAGCTGCTGCAGTCTTGGGTGTTTTCAGCAGGGTCGGCTGCACCCTCTGAGGGCGTTCACGTTGTAATGTCACATGCACAAGTACAGTGAAATGTCTTTCTTGCAAGCTCTAATCCCAACAATACAGTAATCGATAACAATGTACTACTATAAATAACAAGCGGGCCCTTGCCTGGCAGGGGATGTTGTCTCGTGTCAGTCAGGGCTTTGCAGGCGTCAAAAAAGGCAACATGCGGACCTAAACGTAAATACTTTTTTTAATTCACTGAAACATACATTTTGTATTAATTCAATATATCGCCCAGCCTCTACTCTGCTGTGACCTCAGCGCTAATAAGCAGGCCCTTGCCTGGCGGGGTATGTTGTCTCGTATCAGGGCTTTGCAGGTGTGCATGTTAAACAGTTCTGGAGCCTCGAGATGCTGTGAACCTGATCCTCAGGTCGATCTAGAGAGAAGAGCCTCGAGATGCTGTGAACCTGATTCTCAGGTCAATCTAGAGAGAAGAGCCTCGAGATGCTGTGAACCTGATTCTCAGGTCGATCTAGAGAGAAGAGCCTCGAGATGCTGTGAACCTGATTCTCAGGTCGATCTAGAGAGAAGAGCTTCGAGATGCTGTGAACCTGATTCTCAGGTCGATCTAGAGAGAAGAGCCTCGAGATGCTGTGAACCTGATTCTCAGGTCGATCTAGAGAGAAGAGCCTCGAGATGCTGTGAACCTGATTCTCAGGTCGATCTAGAGAGAAGAGCCTCGTACCGCAGCAGTCCATAGTCAACACACACAAGGATTCTCTCATGATCCAATTTCCCTCCCATCTAAACAAACATCGTTGACTTCCGTGACCTGACAGCCAATCTCTTGCGTGTAAGAAGAGCTTCTCAGTTCTGCTTCTACTGATAGCGATGGTGTTTTGTTTCAACTGGTGCGTGCATTGGTTGTTTTGATGTATCACTATCTACACTGTGACTAACCATAGAGGCCCAGGATCCTTCCTTATGATCCTAAACACCTATTGGGAAAGATATGGGGGTAGTTTGTCAAGTGATGAGTGAGACCTGGCTGTACAGACTGGGGGGCTCCTTGGGAGGAGTTTTTGGGTTGAGTGCTCTGGGAGGGTAAGATTTCAGAGGCCGCAGTCCTTACAAGGTCTGGGTGGCCGTTTTCAATCAGGAGAGCTGCGTATTGATTAGAGCTGTGCTTCGTTTTGCCGCCATCAGTCTTGCGCCCCGGACTGGCTGGCGGACAGAAGTGCTTACTCTGGACTTTTCTCTTTTCTCCACGCTCCCCTCTCCACCCAATAATGAAAACCCAGCCTCTGGAGCTCATCTGCACCACACAGCAGGACAATAAATACATTTAGCTTGGGGAGGCGGGGGATAAACGGTAGCAGGGTTTTGGACAGGCTGATGGAGCACAGAGCCTGGCCCTGCGTGACTGAACCTGAGGATATGGAGGGGCATACAGTAGGTTTACCTGTTGTAGCCCCTGCACTCCTCTCACTGCACCTAATGGACAGGCTTTCAGGGGCTGAGGGTGATGGGGAGAGGTGGTCTGGTGTTAAATAAGGGTGCCACGGGTGCACCGTTGCTTTTTGTGGCAGTGTTCCATCTCCCGTCTAAAAGCGAGGTTGAATTCTCAGTTTGTACTTCTAAATAATTCAATCCACCTGATTTATTTTAAATTCTCACAACGCTCCTCTTCTGGCCTGCGTATCGTTGCTTCGGGTAGCAGCACTTAAAATGCGTTCTCGTCATCCATATATTTATAAAGAACAACCAGAGAATCCCTGTTGCGCCCCGTCGCCGGCATTACCCAACGAGCGTTCGCAGTGAGCTTTGAAGAGAATGTTGAAGTGTGTGTGTGTGTGTGGATATGTTTTTGTCTGAGTCAGAGAGACGGAGGGTGAGCGGGGAGGGTAATCAAAGAACCAATGTTTTGCCATCCCAGTTTTTAACCATAGTCACTGACACGAGAGAAACGGCAACCTCTTCACATGGGTTTGAGTGTCGGTTGACACGCATTGTTGGAAACGCGTGCGCACACACACACACACACTTGCGAGCAGCCCCCCCCAGTTAAACAACAGTATGACGATTACCTCCAGAACAAACACTTACGCCAGGGCAGCCGGCAGCACTCGGCAACGGGTAGAATATTGAGTCTCTTAACCCTGGTCACGAATGACTGGGAGGGAAGGAAGGAGCGGCCCCATTCACACCAATCATTGCCTGCAGCCTCATAGATGTTTGAATGGCAATTAGTCAGTAGCTTGAATTATGAAAGATGACATCAGAAGTGCTGCAGCTGAGATGCAGATAATTAGATTTTTTTTTTTAAAAGCTCGCCGGCATTAAGATGTCAAATACCTCCCGCCATATCGGATGGCTCCCTGCGCCTGACGTGGCAACGGGATGAAAGCCAGTGCGTAGCACGCTCAGTCCAGATTAGTTTAGTCACAGCCATACAGTACACGTATGCAAACTAGAACGGATCTACGTACAGCAGCAGTACTACAGGCACCTGAACCACTTGTTATCTTGGTGCTGCTCGTACCATCCCCCACCACTCTGAGTCTAGTAATGTTCTGAATGTTTGGTATACTTCCATTCATTTAAAAAACCAGGCACAGGGCTGCCTGCAGGTTGAGACTTGAGGCTTGTACATGTTCTTGAGATGCACACCTTTCCATAGAGGGGGTCATGTTAGTGTGTAGCTCAAACTGTTCGGAAGCTACAGTCAGAGGTTGGCAGATCGGCGGTACCGACTTCAGACGTGTCCCGTGACACTTGTGGGGATCGTAGATCAAAACCACCAACATGTTCGTGATACTCTGGGGGGGGAAAAAAGGCATTGCTTCTTATGCTGGGCATCGTTCACAAGTGATTTATATATAAGTGATAGGCTAATCTTGTCTTATACTAAATAATCGAATTCCCCTTTATCGCAGCGGGGAAAAAATACATCTATGCACTTAAATAGCAAATAGAGGACGCTTTACCCGTGGTTCATTTTCATGCCAGGTTATACTCTTGTTGTAAAGATAAGCAATGTGCTTAATATTAGGAAAGTTGAGAAATAAATATAGTACACCTAACCTATAGAAAGCTGATGTTATCCTCTTTTTAGTAGAGGCCAGCACTCTTTTTTTATCCCGCAATTGCATAGCCTATAGAAATGGGCTCTCATGAAGTGTTTGATTAGATTTTAGACTACATTTGCATTGCGTGATTAGAGGAACAATAGATTGCTGAGTACCAGGCAGTTAGCAACTTTGGTAGGCTACTAATGAGCACCAGCAGCAGCATCAGAGCTTGGAGACGCCAAATTACAGTGACTAAACGGTCACATGGAATTTGACTGCCTTCATGACTCGTGACCGCCGGTGTGGCGGTGATACGGTCCCCGCAACAGTCCTAGGTGAGTCACATTTCCATAGGGTGGTCATATTAGTTTGTAGGCCAAACCATTCGTATGCTACAGACGTTTTTGTGAGAAGCCCAATTTTCGAGATGTCTGACCAACACCGCTGTGGTCTCCTCCACCTTTAACCACAGATGTGGAAGGCCGCCGTTTGGCGGATGCTGTGGATTGAGATGCAGCCCATGCAAAAAAAATACATCTCTATCTTAAACAGACAGATTTTGTTTTTTTATTTATTATGTAAATTCGATTTCCGTGGGTCCCTAGATATTGACTCGAGGGTTAATGCATTCACTGTGCTAAAATGCAAAACCAAGACTTGGTGTATTGCAAGCTACATTAAGTTTTCCCACTTTCACCTACAGTGTGTTTGTCTTTTGTAAGTGGCTATATGTTCCTTGTTCTATGTGCTGTGACGCTCTTGGACATGTTTTTGAGGAACAATAAGTCCCATTGCAGACTGGACGACCACAGGCTTTGGTCAGCATTGTTCAAAAACACTTATGTATTTCCTGTTTTTTAAAAACATTTTAACACCCTCCCACAGTTTTTCTGCATATTGTAAACATTTTCACAACCCTCAGCGTGCAGTCTTATCATGCCGTGCTCGTCTTAGGCGATGCCCGAGGCAGGAGACTGCATTGCTTTTATACAGTGGCACTTGAATTACGCAGCGTCTCATTTGTATTCATACCCTGTATGGACAGTGAATGATGAATGAATCAAGAAAAAGCATTTCTTGAGTATGGCCACCTGTTAGGGCCTTCTTCTCACAACGCGGACATCTCTGGTCTTGGAGAAACATTCCCAAAAACGTCACTTAGTACTTCTGTCACTAGCTTGCTCTACTAGCCTACTGTATTCAGCTCCAGATGGATCCCAAAGTAACAAGCTGTCTCCCCCTCCCAATTGTAATGCAGACCAGTCCACAGTACACGGATGGTACAGTACGGAACACTGTGTCTGCTACTGGAGCAATGGGCCTTTCCCATTCAACTGTAGCTCCTTAGGACTAACCAGTCCTCAATTCAAGTTGCTGTTGTCCTATTAATAAACTATGGTGCTTCTCGGCACGGTCTGCGAATGGCAGTCAGGAGCGCTTTGAGAACTATGGGCCTTTGAAGAAGAACAATGAACAATGGGCCTTTGTGTGTGAACCAGTGATAGAGGTGCCACTATACTGTCATGATTGTACGATGTCTCTTAAAGTCACGACAGTCTAAACTGTTGGCTAATTTTAGATGTGAAGTTTGAAGTCGGCTGCAGTCACTGGTGGGAACCATTGACTGCAGCCGGTAGGTTCTGTGACTAGGTGAATGTGAGATTGAAACTGAGTTAATAAGAGCGCAAGCAGACAAGATGGAGGAAGCGAGAGAGGAGAGTGCCAGCACTAGCACTGCAGTGACTAACACCGTTGGTGTTTTGTGTGTGGTCTGTTATGCGCTCACTGTTAACTAGCAGATTAGCTTTATATAGCAGTTTTCGCTGTTGGTCATCCTGATTTTCTTGATGAATGTCTGTTGGCATTACACCTGGAGCATTGAAATCGATAGGTTACTTGTTTCCAAAATCTATTGTTGACGAACACAGTTCAGTCCGTTTGTGTGCTCTTGGCTGTTTTGGTTGGTCCCTTGATGTGTGCTCATTGCATCGTTTCCATCTGGTTCCTCCTGGGGTGTCCCTGTGTGCTCCTGTGGCTGAGGCCAAGTAAGAATCGCGATAATATTGTATCTTGAGGTCCCTGACAATTCCCAGCCGCCCCACCCCCACACAAACAGGCCTACGTGTTTGTTGATATTGCCTGTGGTGTTATCAGTGGAACTACTGTACTGGAACTTGCGGCTGTCCTCCAGTTCCCCTTTATGGGGAAGTTGGCCCTTTAATCTACTTCAACATGGCCCGTGCCCTGCGTTGCTACCTTTGCCCTCAGAGTAGTCAAAATCGGGTGTTGACTTGTTGGGGCACGTGCAGGGCGGTCAAAAGCGGGTGTTGACTTGTTGGGGCACGTGCAGGGCGGTCAAAAGCGGGTGTCGTTGGGGCACGTGCAGGGCGGTCAAAAGCGCGTGTCGTTGGGGCACGTGCAGGGCGGTCAAAAGCGTGTGTCGTTGGGGCACGTGCAGGGTGTGTCGTTGGGGCACGTGCAGGGCATGAAGAGGTACTGTAGTTGGTCTCCAGTGTTCCCTCTCTCCATGCCCTGCACTTCACACCTCATTAAACCAGTAAGTAGGAGATTTCCTTATGAGGCTCATACAGCATCAGCAACAAGCTTAGGACTTCATTTTACAAGGGAGGACCAGCTGTATTATGTCTCCTTTTGAATTTGTTCCAACAGACCTAGAACTCACATCCACACTGCTTTGCTCGTTTGACTGCAAAATCAGATTCGCCGTGTCCAGGCATGTGGTATGCAAACACAAATTCAGAGACGCCCTCTGTTCCCACAGAATATGCTTTGACCGAACTGACCTCGATAGCACCTGCAGTCACAGGCTTTTATTTTGTTAGCGTACATCATGATATCAGGGCCCACTCTGCCCCGGGCTCCACAAGCCACTTGTCGTGTTCACTCACTCACACCAAGTGACACCGCCAGTATCCACTTTGGGATTGTGTTCAGGTGCGCATTGCTTCTGCTTCCTCTCTTCACCTACTTGAATTGAGCAACCCAGCACCCACCAACCAGCCTTGTCTGTCAATTTCACTTGGAGATTCAGGCCTCGAAAGCAGCAAGCCCCTTTCTTTCTCTGGCCAGTTGATGTATAATTTAAAGTATCTCCTCCAGTGCAATTTTTTTTTTGTGCCAGGGTAACTGTGTGCCTGTGTATTTTATTTGTGCCAGGGTAACTGTGTGCCTGTGTATTTTATTTGTACCAGGGTAACTGTGTGCCTGTGTATTTTATTTGTGCCAGGGTAACTGTGTGCCTGTATTTTATTTGTGCCAGGGTAACTGTGTGCCTGTGTATTTTTTGTGCCAGGTTAACTGTGTGCCTGTATTTTTTTTGTTGTACCAGGGTAACTGTGTGCCTTGTGTTGTTTTTGTGTGTGTTGTCAGTTTGGCTCAAAGGGCTTGCCTGCTCCTTCACCTGGACACCCAGGTTGATGTTGGCTTTGTGGATCACAGTATGGCTGTGATATGCACCATGCCACTGTCTGCTGGTTCTCCAGGAGTAGCTCGTCCCTGTGTGTTTTGCATTGTGGTGGTGGCCGACTGCCAAGCAGAGATGGGCTTTCAGGAAGGGAGGGGGGAGGGTGTTGCTGCACATGATGGAGATGGAGGTGTGTCTTTAGTGTAGAGAATGTACTTTATTGGAGCCTATATGGTAATCGGCATTAAGGTGAACAAAATTCCAACCAGACGTGACAGAATCTACTCTAATTGAATTTTGTCATGGTTGCACCATCCTGTTGGCTAACCACACTGGTTGTACTGACAACATAGTCAGAAACGTTCGTTTCAGAACCCAGGCCAGAACCAAATTTCACATCTGATGACTTTAGTCTGTCACGCATGAGAGCGGCATCAAACCGAAACGGCACTTATCTCGCCAGTTCATGTTTTGAGAGAAACCCCTTAACCAGAACTCAGTACTAGTCAGTTCCTAGACGTTTTGCCCGTTCTAGGTCTCAGAAAAAAGATGATGTGACAGGACACGGTGTTGTCAGACTGTGATGTCTTCATCCGGGTTTGGCAATGGCTGAATGCAGTATTCTGTTGCCTCCGCCTTGAATACCATGCGTTTGTCCTCCCCTTACCAGCCTCTTCCTGTTTAACAATGTGTGCCTAATTTCCTTTAAAGCATAATCTAATAATGTAAAGTTGGGAGCTCTAGTCAATCCTCTAATGCACTGTTTATTTCCCAGCAGTTGGGTCTCGGCTCAATTGAGTGTTCCATGTTTGTTTTATTGATTCCCATCGCTCTGTTGTAGCTAATGCATTTTCATTGAGCAGGAATCGACTGTCAAACTTTGACGTCCTGGCACTTTCACTATAATTTTGCTTTTGCGGCCTTCCATTATTGGCTTTGCACTGCCTAGTTTGTCCTTTGACTAAGAGGCAAAGATAATTCCATCAATTTACTTTTTACTTACATTAGCCTTTCCTTATATAGCTTGGCCTCGGCTGCACTGTTTTTGGAGATTATTGGGATCACGTAACGGTGCAAAAATGAATTTGGCCCTATGGTCTGACCCTCATTATTTTACACTGACATTCCCTCCTAAATCGATGACCATTCAACACAGCTGTTCTTATCAATTGGCCCCCAGGGAGTTCTCATTGGACCTCTTCCTCTTTTTAATATGCAGTTTAATTTAAGGCATGATTTGTATTCTCTGAAGTGTCTTATGTTTCTGTTAAACTGTCCCAAATGTCCGCTTCCATGAGATCTAGTTTGTGGCTGGTTGTTCAATAACTTCTTCATTTGTTTAAAATCCCCAGTCAGTGTTTGCTTACCGTGGCTGTAACCTTGAGGCAGCATTGCAACGTCGTCGCTCTCGCGGTTAATGACTCCCATAGAGAGGGACTGTCTCAGATGAAAAGTAGGGTAGCAATGGGTAATAACTAACCCACAGTGGTCTCTGGCTGAATGGGGAAACGGGTCTACAGTCGAAGCCAAAGGCACTGAGAACATTTGTATTCTCTGCTTCAAGGCTAATTTGTTTTGTAAATGTATTCCTTTATTTGCAGTGTGAAATTTGCATTGTCCGGGGAGGGTAGTTGTGTGTGTTCACTTAGTTTCTGTGCTGCCGGCTTTTACCCAACGTTCTGTCATTAGGGATGCATTATGTGTTGTCTTGTTCACAGCTTTCTCAATCTCTAATGGTCTTATTACGATGGAAGCAGGCATTTTTGAAGTGTACTTCACTAAGTACCTGGGGAGAAAATGATCCGAGTGGAGAGTCCCTCGGAGGGAGAACTGTTGAGAATAAGATGTGCTTCTTTTGGCGGTCCCACTCCGTAGTGTGGGCTACATAAGGTTACGAGGCCTATTTTCTGTTTTGAAATAGAAAAACCTGTATGCGTTTTTGTCCTTGGAACTGGTTGTGCTTCCTCTCCCTCACTCTCCCCTCGTCGCCCTGGCATTCCGGTCCATCCGGTCTGTCCTGTTGGAGGAGCGCTATGCTGTGCCCGGTGGGCAGTGCATTACAGGTTTCGACAGCTACACTGAGGTGTGAACAACGCGTCCTCTCTCTCATGCCTGACGGAGCATTATGCAATCACTTGGCTCTTCCCAGACTGGGAGACAACAGGACTGTCTGCATCTCAATTTCTGCACAGAGAGACATTTGCCTTTTGAAATCTCACTCCTCCTTTAACGAGAAACATGTTGTTCCTCATATGCATAGCTAATGAGGCGCCCTAGACTCACGTCTGTGCTTTGATCTAACCTGTCCCCAGTACAGTCGGTGGACACCTCAGTGTCTAGCTGGCTTTTGTTCACACTTCACAGGCACTGTGGCGTTTGGTCCATGATCAGATCAGCTGTCAGTCGGTGGCGTCTCTGACAGACGGCTGTCAACGCCACACATGGCCCCAGTGCATTAGGTCTACAGATCGTTTAGCTGGAGAACCTTAATAATTCACTTCCTCTGTAATGGCTGTGGAGCTTGTGCTTTTAACCAGGCAGAAGCACCTCATATAGGCTCTGGGGCTTGGGGGGGGGCTGTTGTTGAGTGGAGGTGCTATAAGAGAGAGTGGTTCTGGAATCATGGGTGTCCTTTCCAGTTAAGGGATGAGGGGGGGGGGGGTGTGTGAGATGGAGAGTATTAGTGCGTCTTCACTCCCTGTCTCATCTGTTCTTTTGAGGGGAAGGTGGTGCCCAAGACCACTAGAGAGAGAGAGGGAGAAAATGGCCTTGATACATTTGATACTCCCACTTGTCAGGATACAGGAAAGATATTGACTAACAGTGTTCTTCCTGAACCCAGAGATGGGCCTAGGCTGTGGGGGAGAAAGTCATCCTCACACTCAAGCTCTTACCCTGTGTTTCACCCAGACTGCCATTTTAAGGAAGATGAAAGAATTGTGCTTTCAGAGTACAGGTGACCTTGTGCTGGGGGAAACAGGGAGGCTTGTTCTGCCTGCTGACCCTGTCTACCAAGGTCTCCCATCCTTGCTCTGTCTTCTCTCTGGTCATGTGAGTTCATAGGGCCTTGGTCAGCAGAGCACAGTGTATTGAAATGACTTGGCCTTGCCTGCTGCGCTGCCTCCTCCGCCTCTTCCTCAGTCTACATCTGAACAAGCGATAACTGGGCCCATAAATCTGGTGTTAGCAGCCTCTTCTCCCCAGAGGCAGCGCTTTATAACTGGCTAATCATCGACTGTCCACCTTGGAGGGAAGAAATGAAACTCATTACAGGACTGGTGCACCCTGCATTTTGGCCCGTTGACCCATGTAATACTTTCCTTTGTCCCCCGTGAAACCTTAGCTTGCGTTCAACAGCTTTTTTTGGTGCGCCGTTGCTTTTGAAGTTTGCAAAGAGCTTTTGTAATTATTTTCTGCACCTCCGACTGGATGATATTATAGTATGGTTCATGGCCTTGATTTGAATTCATATTATAGACTTGAAAGACTTAAGACTTC
The DNA here is from genome assembly GCF_045679555.1 of Salvelinus alpinus. Classification (NCBI taxonomy): domain Eukaryota; kingdom Metazoa; phylum Chordata; class Actinopteri; order Salmoniformes; family Salmonidae; genus Salvelinus; species Salvelinus alpinus. The sequence continues at coordinate 57,311,839 of NC_092092.1, forward strand.
AAAGTTAAAGAAAGGAAAATGGTTTTCCACGACCTGATTTGCGCTGTCGTAGAGGTGAGAGCAGTATCGTTGTTTCACTGATTTGTACTGTGGTAGAGGTGAACGGTATCGTTGATTTGTTTAGCTCCCCATGCGTTAGATGTGGACTACATCTTCATTTACTGACCTTGGGAGTTATGCACAAGCCATCTTTGCAGTGGACTTGAAGAACATTTCCCCCCTAGCCGACTAAACTCAGCGTCTGGGCGGACTGGAGCGCCACCGCATAGATACATTTCTTTATTTTAAAGACAGATTTTAGCACCTAAAGAGTAGCCCGAAGTTATACAGAACAATGTCTTCATTTTATGTGACGTCGGAGCTCCAGTCCTCCCACACTAGTCGCCTCTCAACTCCATCGTAAAACGTGGAGTTGAGTCGTGGAATTTCCCCCAGGGTTTAGTCTGCTGGTTTACGGCATTAGGCTACTGTTTACATGTCTAGTCTCCTGAAGGTGTTCCGGTGTTGTCTAAATGTCAGCTAAAGCCATATATTTACACGTTGTACACATGGCTCTGAATTTCTTCTAATTCTGTCTGTTCATCTCTCTCTACAGTTTGGTAGGGACGAGAGGAGGGTAGACAGCAGGACCATCTACGTAGGCCACCGGCCCTGTCCCGCCACCGAAGCTTTAACCCCCCCCAAGTTCTGTAACAACAGGATTGTCTCTTCCAAGGTAAGATATACTGCCATGTTTTACACCGTCGACCTGTGGTCTGCACAACACCGTAAAACGAGTGGACGTTTCGTACCATGCTTGTATATTTTCATGCTCCTCCCCAATGGAAGGCCACATTTGCTCGTGGGACCCATCCTCTGCTCGCTCGACCACTCTGCGCTCTCAACTCAGTGTTCGCTTGCGCAGTGATGTTTCATCTTGGTGGACGACCCTCTCTCCCTCCACCTCTTGAATTCTAATTGTCCTCTTCTCTAGCACTTTCTCTTTTTCCCCTCCTCCCACTGCCTCCCCGCATGCTCCCCGCATTATTTGTCTGTCAGGAGAGCTCTGTCTGTGGTGGTGAAATACACTGCTACTATTGATGTACCAGCAGGCAGGGGTGGCGATTCAAGCTGTCCCTCTGGTTCTCTGATGAGCCCCCCTAAATCTCTCCCTCCCCTGTCAGGGCTAAGGGTGTGGGTCTGAGAAGGAGGGCTGGCTGGGGGTTTAGATTCATGTATATGAGGATGCAGGGGAAGAGCGAGAAAGGGAAGAAGGGGATTTTTATAGTGGTGCAGAGGGTCCCACTGGGGATGGGCCAATCAATGTCTCTCGTTCTCCAGTGTGACCGTGTAAACAGTCGTTAATTACCCTGGCTGTGGTGTTTACACTTCTACCGTGCACCTGCTTCCCATGATCTCCCTTGTCGTTCCTTCTCCCTGTACTATGTTCTCTCACTCTCCCTTATTCCCCTCCCTCACTTTCTCCTGCCCTCCCCCCTCACGTTCCTCCTCTTATTACTTCTCCCTCACTCTCTCTTCTCTCTGGCTAAATGAAATGGTCCCTTTCTGCTACCATTTGCATTTCAGCACTCTCTATCTGTCTCCATGCAAATACGTTCCTCTACACTCCCTTCTCAACAATGGTGTGTGTCACTGTTTTCCTCCACCTGCTTTAGCCTGTTGTGTGGTTTAAGTTGCCCCCGGGGCGTTGTTGGGCTGTCTCGCGGGGATTTGGCAACAGAAGAGTGTCTCGTTCAGCTACTGTGTGGAGAATCCGCAGTCATGCCCACTTAAAAGAAAGAGCGAAAAAAGTAGGATCTGCTGCCAACTTAAGGTAATCGGCTGTCCTTTCAGGGCTGGGCAAATTTAAGGAGAGTCGTCGCTAATCCGAATCATTGGAATATTTGCAGGCCCCCCCGGGACAGAGGGAAGACCTGCTCCCTGGGTCTCAGGTGGTTGAGGGCAGCACCAACACACACACACACACAGAGGATGGAACTGATTAATACGTCCTACTAGTAAAGAGGTTGAAAAACAGGGATGTCAGAACTGTAAAATAGTGGTTTACAGAGACCCAGGATCCAGTGGGTAGGCCTAAATTGTTTTTTTCATTCTCATGTAATTTCATTGGTGCCTTCTCTCTCTCTGTTTGTCTTTCCAGTACACGGTGTGGAACTTTCTGCCAAAGAATCTGTTTGAGCAGTTCAGAAGAATCGCCAATTTCTACTTCCTCATCATCTTTTTGGTGCAGGTGAGTTGTGTTTATGCGTCTGACTCGTTTGTATGTTGAATATGTGTTAATGTTAAAATGGCTCGTTGGGTATTGTAGAGGGAAACAGAAGACCCATACGTGTTCCTGAGAGTCTAATCTTTCAGTGATGCGGTCGAAATATGTAGCTTAGACCGTTCAAAAGATGGTGCAATATTTGCAGGAAGAAAACAGAAACCTCTTATTGCAACCACATCTTGCAGCTACCAGAGGTTACTGACATAACCCTGGCTCTATGAACCAATACAATCCCCCCCCCCCCCCCCCCCCCAATTATCTCTCGTGTCCCCTAGTTTGGGAAACGCTGCTATAGCTTGTTCTCCATCTATTTTAATAGTGAGCCAACATGTTTTCAGCACTTTTTTTTTATTTCCCCGACTGATTTTAAAATGACATTTCTCATGTTCTTTCGTCTCTGCAGCAGGCATATAGTAACTAATATGTTTGGAACGTCAAGTCTCAATCAAATCACAGTACTGAATCGCAATACATATAGAATTGTGAGCATCACCATGCATATCATATCGGCACCGAAGTACGGTGCTTTATCGTATTGTGAGGTCCCTGGCAAATCCAAGCCCTAGTATGTTAGCCAAACCCAGCCCTGATATGCATTTAATTTTTTTTATACCAAACAATATCACACACACACACACACACACACACACAGTTGAAGTCGGAAGTTTACATACACCTTAGCCAAATACATTTAAACTCAGTTTTTCACAATTCCTGACATTTAATCCTAGTAAAAATTCCCTCTCTTAGGTCAGTTAGGATCACCACTTTATTTAAAGAATGTGAAATGTCAGAATAATAGTTGAGAGAATGATATATTTCAGCTTTTATTTCTTTCATCACATTCCCAGTGGGTCAGAAGTTTACATACACTCAATTAGTATTTGGTCGCATTGCCTTTAAATTGTTTAACATGGGTCAAATGTTTCAGGCAGCCTTCCACAAGCTTCCCACAATAAGTTGGGTGAATTTTGTCCCATTCCTCCTGACAGAGCTGGTGTAAAGGAGTTAGGTTTGTAGGCCTCCTTGCTTGCACACGCTTTTTCAGTTCTGCCCACAAATGTTCTATAGGATTGATGTCAGGGCTTTGTGATGGCCACTGCAATACCTTGACTTCGTTGTCCTTAAGCCATTTTGCTACAACTTTGGAAGTATGGTTCAGCTGCTTCAATATACCCACATAATTGTCCTCCCTCATGATGCCATCTATTTTGTGAAGTGCACTAGCCCCTCCTGCAGCAAAGCACCACCACGACATGATGCTGCCACCCCAGTGCTTCACGGTTGGAATGGTGTTCTTCGGCTTGCAAGCTTCCCCCTTTTTCCTCCAAACATAAAGATGTTCATTATGGCCAAACAGTTCTATTTTTGTTTCATCAGACATTTCTCCAAAAAGTACGATCTTTGTCCCCGTGTGCAGTGGCTTCTTCCTTGCTGAGCGGCCTTTCAGGTTATGTCGACATTGGACTCGTTTTTACTGTGGGTACTTTTTTTTACTGTGGGTACGTTTTACTGTGAACACTTATTTTAACTTAATATAATACATCAAAAAAATCAATTTAGTCTCAAATAAATAATGAAACATGTTTGGTTTAAATAATGCAAAAACAAAGTGTTGGAGGAGAAAGTGCAATATGTGCCATGTAAAAATGCTAACGTTTAAGTTCCTTGCTCATAACATGAGAACTTATGGAAGATGCTGGTTCCTTTTGACATCAGTCTTCAATATTCCCAGTTAAGAAGTTTTAGGTTGTAGTTATTATAGGACTATTTCTCTCTATACCATTTGTATTTCATATGCCTTTGACTATTGGATGTTCTTATAGGCACTTTAGTATTGCCAGCCTAATCTCGGGAGTTGATAGGCTTGAAGTCATAAACAGCGCAATGCTTGAAGCACAGCGAAGATCTGCTGGCAAACGCAGGAAAGTGCGGTATGAATGAATGCTTACGAACGTGCTGCTGCCTACCACCGCTCAGTCAGACTGCTCTATCGAATATCAAATTATAGACTTAATGATAATATAATTAACTCACAGAAATATGAGCCTTAGGTCATTAATATGGTAAAATCAGGAAACTATGATTTAGAAAACAAAACGTTTATTTTTTCAGTGAAATACCGAACCGTTACGTATTTTATCTAACGGGTGGCATCCATCAGTCTAAATATTCCTGTTACATTGCACAACCTTCAATGTTATGTCATAATTATGTACAATTCTGGCAAATTAATTACGGTCTTTGTTAGGAAGAAACACAGTCTGCAACGAGCCAGGTGGCCCAAACTGCTGCATTATACCCTGACTCTGCTTGCACAGAACGCAAGAGAAGTGACACAATTTCCCTAGTTAAAATAAATTAATGTTAGCAGGCAATATTAACTAAACATGCAGGTTTAAAAATATTTACTTATGTATTGATTTTAAGAAAGGCATTGATATTTATGGTTAGGTACACATTGGTGCAACGACAGTGCTTGTTAAATCATCACCCCTTTGGAGAAGTAGGCTATGATTCAATGATAAATCAACAGGCATCGCATCGATTATATGCAACGCCGGACAAGCTAGATAAACTAGTAATATCATCAACCATGTGTAGTTAACTAGTGATTATGTTAAGATTGATTGTTTTTTATAAGATACGTTTGATGCTAGCTAGCAACTTACCTTGGCTCCTTGCTGCAGTCTCGTAACAGGTGGTCAGCCTGCCACAGTCTCCTCGTGGAGTGCAATGTAATCGTTCATAATCGGTGTCCAAAAATGCCGATTACCGATTGTTATGGAAACCTGAAATCGGCCCTAATTAATCGGCCATTCAGATTAATCGGTCGACCTGTAATCTACAGGTACACCTCCAATTGACATAATTTATCTGAAGCTTCTAAAGCCATGACATAATTTTCTGGAATTTTCCAAGCTGTTTAAAGGCACAGTCAACTCAGTGTATGTAAACTTTTGACCCACCGGAATTGTGATACAGTGAAATAATCTGTAAACAATTGTTGGAAAAATTACATGTGTCATGCACAAAGTAGATGTCCTAACCGACTTGCTAAAACTATAGTTTTAACAAGAAATCTGTGGAGTGGTTGAAAAACGAGTTTTAGACTCCAACCTAAGTATGTAAACTTCCGACTTCAACTGTATGTGTATATATATACATTCAGAAAGTATTCAGACCCCTTGACGTTTTCCACATTTTGTTACGTTACAGCCTTATTTTAAAATGTGTGTGTGTATAATTTTTGTTTGGGTGTAGCTATGTATTTGTCACTGAATGTCTGAATGTGTGTTTTGTAGTACGTGTGAAACAGTCAATTTGACTTCCTGTGGTCAGGCCTGTGTGTATTTGCATGTCAGCCTCTGTATGTGTTTGTGAGTTTAACCTATTTATGGCAGGTGTGAAACCGTGTGTGTGTGTGTGGGTAAGCCTCTCCTCCACTGCTCAGTGGAACGTGTGAGTGGGCTGAGAGAGTGAGGGCTGAGCCAGAGTCAAAGCACTGGGTGACATGTTTATCTGTCGGGTCAGTGCTCACAGCTGGACCACACCATTCCCACCCTGTGCGGGGCAACAAGCGGATGCATCCAGTTTTCAGGGGAAATGGGAAGAGCCTGAGCAACTTCTGATTTTGTCAGAAGTGAACCTTTCCAGAAAGAAAAACGCATCTCAGAAGTGTTTCACCTCTGCTGCGTTAGGTCACTTTGTTTCTCTACCTCTCCTCCACATCTCTTCTATAAGGCCAAAAGATCTGCCCAGCGATGATTTCAAAAAAATCAAATTTTCTTTCTCTTCCCCCATCGCTCTCCCTCTAACCCAAGGAGATGGAAACGAACCACCTCTCTCTATAACAACCGTAACCTAAACTAAAGGTCTAAACAGCATGTCCCCGGTGTAATCTGGCTCAGCATATTGAGCGTTAGGGAGATTCTTCTGGGAGATGAATAGCTGGATGGATGACATTCTGAGAGCATAAGATCATGGAGTGGCTGGCTGGTATAAATAGAGTAGCCTACCAGTAGTCATCATGCTCGTGTCAGAACTGGTATGGCACTAGTCTAGAAACCTCATGGTAGGGCTGGGCGATATCGATTTTAATTCAATGTTATGTTTTTGCACTATTTCAAATGCCTGTATCAAGGATTTTTTTCCCGCTTTTATGAGTGTTTCCCTGCTTGTTCTCATGTTTTTTTGGTATCTCCTTCAGTGCTGTGTTTACCTTCCCATTTACACCAGAGATCAGTATATAATGACGAAGTGCTAATTTCTCCGCCCTAACAATGGGAGTCCTTGTACCAAAGGTGGGAAAGCAAGCGACAAGCTTAGGTTCAAAATAAGTCCATAGAAAGGCTTTGTCATAAGAGTGAAACCTCTCGCTTCGCCACCGCCTCTGTTTACACACACACACACACACACACACACACACACACCAAGCCCCTCCCCTGCCACTCACACAACAAAGATGAGAGATCACTTCTTCCTCTCTGACAAGTGGTTTCAACTCGCTATTTGCATTTGAGGTTTTGTCCAACAGAATTGGTCACAGGAACACCGAAACACATTGACAGGATTTTTACTAGAATTGAGGAGATGTTAACCTTTCTAACAATGTTTCTCAACTTCTCAAGTTATGGCTCCCGAGTGGCACAGCGGTTTAAGGCACTGCTTCACAGTGCTTGAGGTGTCACTACAGCCCCGGATTCTCTCACAACCGGCCGTTGCTGTTGAGTGAGACCCTTGGCCGTTGAGCGAGACAATTGGCCCAGTGTCGTGTGGTTTAGGGGAGGGTTTGGCTGGTCAGGATGTCCTTGTCCCATCACGCTCTGGCGACTCCTTGTGGCGCGCCGGTTGTACGGTGTTTCCTCTGACATATTGGTGCGGTTGGCTTCCGGGTTAAGCGATCAGTGTGTCAAGAAGCAGTGCGGCTTGACAGGGTCGTGTTTCGGAGGACGTATGGCTCTCGACCTTTGTCTCTCCCGAGTCCATACAGTAGTTGCAGTGATGGGTCAGGACTAACTACCAATTGGATATCACGAAAAAGGGGTAAAAGTACCAGCAAAAAATGGTACCATCAATGAACGTTGATTCTCGTAAATTAAAGGGAATCTTCACCACTAGACTCTATTTGGGTGTTTTTCTGGTCTCCCTGCTTAATTTTGAGTGAGGTGTTTCAGACATTATATACTATAGCTGTAGTTTAAAAAAAAAGAAGAAATTGTGCCGGGAGACTTCAACCAATGACGTCATTGGTTGATTGAGCCTGCTGTGATCTAAAAATTTACGGAGACGTTTGTAGCTATTATTGTGGCTTTTTGTGTTTCGCCGATTGCACGATCACACGAGTAGATATATGGTTGTGTTAGTTCAATAAAGCCGTTGGTCTTGTTTCAACGATGTTCCTATCTTCCGGAACATTGCAGGATCTCTAGGCTGACTCATTTCCCCTGGCTTTGTAAGACTACAGCCAGACAGGAGCCATTTCTTTCTTCGACTCACCCTTGAAGGCAGGCTTTTCAAAACAGGGGCGGTACTAGTTCACTGGAGCTATGTTAACCGTGCACTGTCTATCCGAGACTGCTAAATAATTATCTACAATGGCTGCTGCCGCTTTCCAAGAAGAGCTGGACGGCGAAACCATTTTTGGATATTCTTTTACGTATAGACCTATGTATTTGAGCAGGAATACACTGAAGACGTGTTGAGACTGCAAGAGAAATGATTTCGAGACCAGCTGGACCAGGACTCAGGAGGGTAAATGACAAACAAGTTGTTTTGCTGTCGGTAGCTAGCTAGCACTATAAGCTCTCTTTTAACCGAGGCAGTGTTGTTCAGCACAGTACGGTGATCGTTTCGGACATAACAGGGCATGGTGATGAAAAACCCCCCACACGTATTCCCAAACAAGCGAAAGCAAAAACAAATGTATATGAATAGCTAGGCTTATGCTAGGTAGCTGTGTTTTTTGTTATACCTAAAATGTACTTTAGTGTAACGTTATAGCTTGCTAGCTAACTAGCTTAGCTAGCCTCAGTGCCTCTCATTATGAGCAAAACTGGCTAAATGTTTTGATGACTCACATTAGTCTTGGAGTAACTATACCTGTGTTGTAGCTAGCTAACGTGTGTCTGCGATGTCTCATTCTACACCATGCTGCTACAGTAGGAATACAGACAGTACACAATGATTGCCCATGAATGTGTAATATCGTTTGCATTTTTCTCTCAGACCATACTGCTTGGATACGAAGAGGTTGAATCTCAAGAGATGTGAAAGGTCCCATAACAATCTCCCCTTGTATCAAAGTGACTCCGAACACTTCACTGCACCACCCAAACACATCATACCCAAGAATTCCCTTTGTAGAACTCTAGTATTTATTATAAGCGTTATTGGCATATTTTTATTCTACTGTACATGTCATACATTGCCACAACTGTTCCTGCGTACTGCTGTGTAAACCCATCTCGGTCTCCAGAGCAAATAACCTTTGTCTTGAATACAAGCCATGTCTATTTGTGTGGTATATTGACAGACTAATCTACTGTTTTTATTGAAACATGTTTACTTGGCAACCAATTAGTTTAAATGATACAACAACTCCCTGCATCATTTGTATTAGCAGTAGGATTGAAGCTAGTTTATCCAAATGCATTTAATGAAGATCACAATGAATTGATCAATAAGTTGAAGTCAACACTATAGGTTTCTGATGAAGCTGGAATCATTTAGTCACTTGTCAGTACTAATAAAAAATATATATAAAACACTGTTATATACATATTTACGACAGCTAGCAATATCTAGACCACAATGCAGTTGTGAGCATACTTGGCATTGTATATTATACTACAACATCAGTCTAGCTGAATATGGATGTTGTTGGTTGAATGTTCTTCATCTGGTGGGGAATGGCAGCTGGTTTAGCAGGCTTTGGTGATGTTGGGTTTGGGGAACTGTGGCTCTGGCTTCTTGTAGACCACCGTCTGGCCCTTTCTGCACTCCACAGCCAGGTGGACAAGCCTCTTGTCCACTTTCTTCACCACCCACTGCTTCAACCTCTTGCAGAAGATTTGTGTACAGTAAGTCTCATGGAAAGACATGAAGATTGGTCATGAGGATGTGTAACCATACAATGAACCAAAAAGGGTACTGTGGAATGGTATGTGTTTTGTCACACTCTGAGTCAATGGAGCTTTGAGATGGGCTTTTAGCAAATATGTGAAGTTTGAGCAGCACTTGTTTTTAGTGTATTGGTGATTTTTGTTTTCTCAACAAGGTATTCTGCTTTCATAAATACCTTTTGGCTGTCCTGGCTTGTTTCAAGTCTGATGAGCTTTAGCTTTTTCCAGGCTGAAACCTTTCATCCAATGGGTTTACAGGCTCTGTACTACTAAAGCTTATGTCAAGGTCAGCAGCAGCAGCATGGTTAGTCTGTAGGACACGTAGTCAGTGCTTTAGCCAACATTTTACACTTTGCCCTTATCAATACACACTCAAACAACCTACTATATCCACCCACCGCCCTCATGGCAATGGATCATGCATACTAACCTTCACACACTATGCTTTTTCCCAGTAGACACCAGTCGGTCACTGCATTAACAATCAACTCGCCTCTATAATACAGATAACTACAGTAGGTGTAGCCTACTTGTATACACACCAACGATGACGGCAAGACAGTGAAAAGGGATACCTAGTCAGTTGCACATCCGAAATGTGTCTTCTGCATTTAACCCAACCTCTCGTGAATTAGAGAGGTGCAGGGGGCTGCCTTATTCGACGTCCACGGCGCCCAGGGAGGAGGAGTTGTTGAGGGTTAACTACTTTTCTCAAGGGCAGAATGGCAGATTTTACCACTGCTGGCTCCGGGATTCGAACCAGCAACCTTTCGGTTACTGGCCCAACGCTCTTAACCGGTAGGCTACCTGCCACGGACCGTGTGTATGCCTAGCTCCAGTATATTTCTTTGCTCGTCATGGAAAGATTTAATCGATTTTAGGTGACTTACGCTAGTTCCTGGTGCTGAGCTTGATGTTCGTGCCTCTGCAGTTATTGATGGGATCAGACTCTAAATAGAACAGTCACGTTAGCTAGCTACCGCAGATGCTAACGGTTAGCTAACATAACCTAATGAAAACATTTGCTTGAAGTTACAAATCACATCGTCAGACAGCAGCTGCCTAATTATACTGAACAAAAATATAACACAACCGGCAACAATTTCAAAGAGTTACGTTAGGGCTGTCCCCGACTAAAATAAATCTTGGTTGACCGAAAGTGGTCTGTTCTTTCGACCAATTGATGGGTAGAAATTTGAAATGTGGATTTTTCAATATATACAGTTGAAGTCGGAAGTTTACATATACCTTAGCTAAATACATTTAAACTCAGTTTCACAATTTCTGGCATTTAATCCTAGTAAAAATTCCCTGTCTTAGGTCAGTTAGGATCACCACTTTATTTTTAGAATGTGAAATGTCAGAATAATAGTAGAGCGATTTATTTATTTCAGCTTTTATTTCTTTCATCACATTCCCAGTGGGTCAGAAGTTTACATACACTCAATTAGTATTTGGTAGCATTGCCTTTTAAATTGTTTAACTTGTGTCAAATGTTTTGGGTAGCCTTCCACAAGCTTCCCACAATAAGTTGGATGACTTTTGGCCCATTCCTCCTGACAGAGCTGGTGTAACTGAGTCAGGTTTGTAGGCCTCCTTGCTTGCACACGCTTTTTCTGTTCTGCCCACAGTATCTATTGAGGTCAGGGCTTTGTGATGGTCACTCCAATACCTTGACTTTGTTGTCCTTAAGCCATTTTGCAACAACTTTGGAAGTATGCTTGGGGTCATTGTCCATTTGGAAGACCCATTTGCGACCAAGCTTTAACTTCCTGACTGATGTCTTGAGATGTTGCTTCAATATACCCACATATTTGTCCTTCCTCATGATGCCATCTATTTTGTGAAGTGCACTAGCCCCTCCTGCAGCAAAGCACCCCCCACAACATGATGCTGCCACCCCGTGCTTCATGGTTGGGATGGTGTTCTTCTGCTTGCAAGCATCTCCCTTTTTCCTCCAAACATAATGATGGTCATTATGGCCAAACAGTTCTATTTTTGTTTCATCAGACCAGAGGACATTTCTCCAAAAAGTACGATCTTTGTCCGCATGTGCAGTTGCAAACCGCGGTCTGGCTTTTTTATGGTGGTTTTGGAGCAGTGGCTTCTTCCTTGCTGAGCGGCCTTTCAGGTTATGTCAATATAGGACTCGTTTTACTGTGGATATCGATACTTTCGTACCTGTTCCCTCCAGCATCTTCACGAGGTCCTTTGCAGTTCTGGGATTGATTGCACTTATCGCACCAAAGTACGTTCATCTCTAGGAGACAGAACGCGTCTCCTCCCTGAGAGGGTATGACGGCTGCGTGGTCCCATGGTGTTTATACTTGCGTACTATTGTTTGTACAGATGAACGTGGTACCTTCAGGCGTTTGGAAATTGCTCCCAAGGATGAACCAGACTTGTGGAGGTCTACAATGTTTTTTCTGAGGTCTTGGCTGATTTCTTTTGATTTTCCCATGATGTCAAGCAAAGAGGCACTGAGTTTGAAGGTAGGCCTTGAAATACATCCACAGGTACACCTCCAATTGACTCAAATTATGTCAATTAGCCTATCCGAAGCTTCTAAAGCCGTGACATTTTCTGGAATTTTATGTTTCCACTGGATCAGGGCATGACATTTTTCCCATTTTCCCATTTCTCCCATTCAGAAGAATGGGAGAAATTCCCCAAATTCAAGTGTGCCAAGCTTGTAGCGTTATACCTAAGACTCGAGGCTGTAATTGCTATCAAACGTGCTTCAAAGTACTGAGTACTTGTGATTTATTTTTAAATGTGCAATTACTAAACACCTGTTTTTGCTTTGTCATTATGGGGTATTGTGTGTAGATTGAGCGGGGGGGACTATTTAATAAATTTTAGAATATGGCTGTAACGTAACAAAGTGAAAAAAGTAAAGGGGTCTGAATATCTTCCGAATTGACTGTATGCGGTGAAATTTCCTTTTTAATGCTCAGTCTATTGTTCGGCATTGCGGTATGACTTGTGCGTCTATCTTTCTCACTCATTATTCATTCAGGATTATCTGTACTCATGGTAACATTCACATTAATGTAGAAGTGTTTAGAAAGATTCTATTCTTATTTACAATAAAAGTTACTCAAATGACACTAAATTTATTTAGCATTCATTTCTATCGGGCACAAAATAATCTGAAACACAACCGAAGCAAACAGCAAATGCTTCCAACATTTGTAGTCACAAGCTTGATAGTCATTGTATGCTATGAAATAGGACCAAATACTTAACTTTTTATTACTTTAATACATATATGATTACATTTGTCACAGTACCTGAGGTCCACTAAAATAGGGGGGAGTTAGGGCTGGGCAATATGCCCAAAATATTATATCACTTTTTTTCTTTTTTGACGGTATTTTGTTTATTTAATAATAAAAGTTGTAAATTTGCTTTGAGTCGTGCGTGTGGCAACACATATATTCGAAGTGATTTCAATGGGTCTTTCTCCTTTCTGATTTGTTTTATACGATTCAATTCAACCCCCAAAAAGTACATTTTCTGCATTTGAGATCATTTCCACACTGCCATGTAGGGCTGCACGATATGGCCAAGTAATCTGGGCCTTATTGTTAACCAAATGTTGCAATTTTACTTGCGATTTAGAGCAAAACACTTGGGTTAACTGTTGGAATCATGGGACTATAATGTCTATTCTAATTATATAGTTAGAATATAATAGTGGGCACTTTAAATAGTGTTTGACATGACGAATGAAAATGCCAGGGAGGAGTTATTGTGACAGGGTAGGAACTAATGTGTTGATAGGTGATTCCTATACTCTTTGGCTACATTGAATGTTTTCTCTTAGCTACTTCATGTAGCTAACATATTCTTGCTTTGCGTTTTACAACTTTCATTTAGATGACACTTGCACAAACATGCTGATTTAGGTCTACACAATTACTGGTATTATCAGGCTGTATAGCTAATTACGCTTTGCTCTTACTCAGTACATGTATTAGCTAGCTAGTGATTAGCATTAGCAGCTAACAAGATTTAGGAACAACTTGCTAAGAAAATAACTAGCTGTTTGCAGATGTAAGAAACACAAGCTAATGGTGTAATTATAGAATGCTAGTATATTTATATTAAGAAGCAAAGTGACAACTACAGTGTTGCGTATGCTGCATTGACCATGTGGACTGAGCGCAGGTGTCTCATGGTTGAGGAACATCAAATGCGCTCCATTAGTGACAGGGGGCGTAGCTAGGTCTGTGTGGAAAGCGGCATAGAGGGATGGAGAGGGATGACTCAAGTAGCGAAGTAAACTATAAAAATGGACGTTACACACTGCGTATCACATTTAACAAACCAAACATTCAAATACCGGTATAGAACCTAAACCGGTCAGTTCGTGCATCAATACCGGTATATCGCAAAACACGTATACCGCCCAGCACTTAGGGGAGGATGTATTAAAAAGTGCTGTAATTTATAACGGTTCACCTGATATGGATGGAAATACCCTCAAATTAAACCTGACAATCTGCAATTTAACCTCAGTCACTGCATAATTTCAAATCCAAAATGCTGGAATACAGAGCCAAAACATGTCACTGTCCCAATACTGTCGGAGCTCGTGAATCGCCCATTTAAAAAAATAAAAAATAAATCCCCATGTCGCCCAGCCCTACCCCAACAAGGTTGAAGAGCTGCTTTGGTCTTGAACTCTGTTCATTGGTTATTTGCTGTCCCCAGCCAACAGCACAGCCTCCTCCATCAGTGTTCTTTACCCGTTTTGATTCTCTATCAGTGGGTTCATCTTAGAGTGTTGTGTTTGCAGTACATGTACTGGAGTGTGCAGTTAAATCAAACACACTATGCACATTTAGTTAAGATGAAAGGTTTAAGTGCAGCGTAAACGTGAGTCATGATTTTGTAATCGTGCGTGTCTTGTGTGTGGGTGTGTTTTGGGGTGGTATGGGCTGTGCTCACATGTTTACCCAGCCTGGCGTGTGGCATGCCATTTCTCCACTAATCCAACCTCTCTGGAAGAGATCCTAACTGTCCAGTTCCCCCCACGCAGCCTACCATTATATCACACGGTGTAGCACACACAACCTGCATTCACATCACAGCCAAAAATAAACTCTTTCAATTACCAGAATCCAAACCTCACACAACCACCCTCCTTCCCCCTCTTTCTCTCTGTTAGTGAGTCTCCGTTCAATGTCTCACTCTCTGTTAGTCTCTCACACTCTCTTAATGAGCCTTTCTTTTTCTCTCCATCTCTGTTAACAAGTCTCCCTCTATCTCCCTTTCCCTCTCCATTAGCAGGTCTCTCTATCTCTGTTAGTCTCCCTGTTAGTGATGGTCTCTTTCTCTCAGCAGGTCTCTCCCCGTTTAGTGATGGTCTCTTTCTCTCTGTTGGTGAGTCTCGCTCTCTCTGCAGCGAAAGCTGCACCGCTGACGTCAGCAGCCAGGGAGCCCACTGTACTTCTGAGAGCCTCAAATAGACTCTGGCTGCCTTTTTATAAGAAAAGCACCACTCGCCTATAAATAGCCCTGCATGCCTTTTGCTGCCTGACTCCTGATCGAATGGGAGCAGATCAGGGGCAGGAGATGGAGGGAGAGAGGGAGGATGAGAGGGCCATTGCCTCCCCTGCCCTGGGATGTGAGTCACTCACTCTGACACACTTCTTCCCTGTTTTTCAGTGTCAGATCTCACATCAGTTCTGTGGAGTTGTCTTCCTGACTGACTAGGTCTGAGTGTTTTTGGTGCAGTGTGGAGGAGGCGAGTTTGAGGAATGGGCCTGGTATTTTGTGGTTATTCGGGTGGGTTACGGTCTAGTTGTGTGATTTAATGTGACATTACCTCCCCTTCCCTCGTACATTTTCTAGACTCCACCAAACTGAAATGAGGCTGAGGGAAAATGGCCTGCCCCACCTAGGTAATGCTAGGGAGAACATTGGAGTGGTGCTCACTTAATGTATTGTACTAAGTGCATGGGTATGGAATGTTTGTGTGATATAGTGCCCTCTGTAGTGGCCACTCTCTCTGCAGTATTGTGTTCCCGAAACTAAATCATGCCTGGCGGTCGGGTGGGACTGACCGTGTACCGGTCGGGGACAATACTGTCCTCAGCACTTTCAGACGCAGCGCAGCCAGCCATTGGACAGCCAGCCTGGACTGGCTGCATCTAGCCCTTCTCCCTACCGGCTTTTATCAATTTATTAGATCGAAAAACAATGTGCTCCTCCACTCGCTCCCACCCAACATCCATCACCGATGTGGCCGGGAGGCAGCATTAGTTACAGCTTCTTTCTGCTGAATAGACCTGAATAGACTTTTACTGAGTGTGGTGAGGGTCAGGGCTTGGCCGGGATAGGAGAGTGGATCGGTGGGAGATATTCAATAAAACTTCATCAGAGGGAACCGGCGGGTCCACTGAGGAGTCTTTAACACCTGGGTCCATACAGCTCCACATTCTATTGAAGTGTTTTCTATTTCTGTCTGGGAACACCTGGAGCTGTAGAAGAGGCGAGGGTGGTTTCACTGTTTCTTTCTTTGAGTCCCAGGGAGAGAAACAATGCAAAGTCTGTTCCCTATTTTCCCTGATTCTGCATTCTGGCTGAAGGTTCAATGTGCCCCAGTCCATCTCTGCCTTTTTATAATAGATTTCTTAACTGTAATCACAGCAGTCTCAGATGCTTTAGCGCTTAGCCTGGTGTTGTGTGTACGTTAATGTCAATAAATTGACCCATTTTGCTCTAACGATAAATAAATAAAAATGTTATGCACAGTTGCATTACATTAGCGGCAGGGCTCTAGACTGACTCTCAAGTGCCAAGTAAGACTATTTAAGTTAGCTATTTCATCAAGCATATTCAGGGAATGAATGATAAATATTTTGATGTACAACATATCAGTCAAAATAGGATCCAGTATGAGCAGATTTATTTAGAAATGAATTTGCCTGCATGTTTTGTGTGGATATTAGCCTAGCCTATATGCTACATAATTTACAACCTGAGGAAGTGGGAACTCAAAACACGTTAGCTAGATTGTCAACTGTAATATTATATTGTTGCTAGATGGCTACAGTGCATTCGGAAAGTATGCAGACCCCTTTTCCACATTTTGTTACGTTACAGCCTAATTCTAAAATTGATTTTACTTTTTTTTTTTTCAATCTACACACAATACCCCATAATGACAAAGTGAAGATGGGTTTTTAGAAAAGATTGCAAATGTATTTAAAAAAAAAAAAAAAAAAGCACCTTATTTACGTAAGTATTCAGACCCTTTGCTATGAGACTCAATTGAGCTCAGGTGCATCCTGTTTCCATTGATCAATTCAATTCATGGGCTTCATTTGCATGGGAAACATGTTAACATTGCCAAAGCAAGTGAAATAGATAATAAACAATAAAAATAAACAGGAAACTTTAAAGACATTTCAAATGGCATTATGTCTATAAACAGTGTTGTAGTGATGTGCAAATATGGGTTGTATTTACAATGGTGTTTGTTCTTCACTGGTTGCCCTTGTGATCATCCTTGATGTTTCTACAACTTGATTGGACTCCACCTGTGGTAAATTTAAAATTGATTAGACATGATTTGGAAAGGCACACACCTGTCTATATAAGGTCCCACAGTTGACAATGCATGTCAGAGCAAAAACTAAGCCATGAGGTTGAAGGAATTGTCTGTAGAGCTCCGAGACAGGATTGTTTCGAGGCACAGATCTGGGGAAGGGTACCAAAAAACATCTGCAGCATTTGAAGGTCCCCAGGAACAGTGGCCTCCATTCTTAAATGGAAGAAGTTTGGAACCACCAAGAAGTTTGGAACCTCCTAGAGCTGGCCGCCCGGCCAAACGGCGCAATCAGGGAGACCGGGAGGGGACCAAGAACCTGATGGTCACTCTGACAAAGATCCAGAGATCCTCTTTGGAGATGGGAGAACCTTCCAGAAGGACAACGATCTCAACAGCACTCCACCTATCTGGCCTTTATAGTAGAGTGGCCAGATGGAAGCCACTCCTCAGTAAAAGGCACATGTAGTCTATTCACTGAAACTACCTACCTAAGCAAACTTGCTTCATTAAGAGTGCAATATCGGTGTCAGTCATTTTCGGTTTATCGTCCCAGCTCTATTGTACGTACAGTATCAGTCAAAAGTTTGGACACACCTACTCATTGAAGGGTTTTTCTTTATTTTTACTATTTTCTACATTGTAAAATAATAGTGAAGACTTTAACTCCTAACCCTAACCCCTAGCCTAGCTAATTGTAGCGAGCTTGCTAGAATTTGTAAAATGTCATGTCTAGCAAATTGGTAAAATATTGTACGTTTTGCGAATTCGTAACAGGTAATACGAATTGTAATTCGTAATATATCATACGAAATGGGTGATGGACATTCCCAGATGAATACAGATCATACGAAACATGAAATATCATACTAAATGGAGTGTCTTGGATTTACGTACATAAGGTGTCATCGTATCCCCACAGATCAAATTCATTTCAACAGTACTTGATAGTCCACTAGCATGCTGCACTGGTGTAAAATGTCACTATTGTATATGATTTGTATATTAACATATCTGGGTCATTTATACTTTTTATTTTTTAAATGTATTTGTTGAATATTCGAAATATACAATATACTTGCAGTGAAGCCGCTCAATAACTACATCATACCAGTCATCCAACAGATTCCCATTCAGAGCTACACACAAGCATCCAGGGTCAATGCCCTGCTCAAGGGCATGTTGACCGATCTACCACCAGGCCAAAAAACGTGAACCCGAACCCTCCAAGATCCCCCCCCACAGTTTCCCAATAGCTGTCCCTCAACCATTCAACCCCCCCCCCCCCCCCCCCCCCCAGGATAAAAAAAAATAAATATATATATTCATTCCATTCCCCACCCCCAAGAACCCCGCAATGCACCAACAACCAAGAGAATGAACTAAAGAGAAACAAGGAAAAGACAGAAGAAAACGGCAAACAACAATGCAATAAAAATATCAATTTAAAACAAAGGACATCAAGGACCACTAAAATCATAACAGCAATGCCAAATGTATATGTTTGTGTGCATGTCTGGCCCTATTACATGTGTGTGTTCTTGTATGGGTTTATTTGAATGAGAGTGTGTGTATGCATGTGTATAAACACCTGCACGGCATCAGCCTCAGGCAAACTGGTTGTAAAAACACTGCCACTTAGTGTCATTCAAATGTACTTTTTATTATGATTTATTTTGACTTTTTTTTATTTTTAACTTTTATCTTTGACCATCGTTCTATCTCTCACACAGCAACTCCACTCCCACTTGTCTCCAATTCCACATATCAACCCTCAGCTTCCCTCAGCCCATCCCATCTATGTCTGCTGGCCACCCACTTCTGGTTTCTACGCAACACATATCTTTCAACTATACTGTGATGTTTAATGCACAATTTCAATCTATTGAATAGAATCCACAGATTGCGAGTTGAAGATAAATACTTTTACTTAGAGTATTAGTAATTGACTGACCCAGTCTCTCCAGATCTCCTAACAGTACTATTTCTATGGTCAATTTTAGATCAATGCTATGCATTTTCAGCCATTCCTGAACCTGTGACCAGAAACAGGCTACCTGAGGGCAATACCAAAATAAATGGTCTATTGATTCTGTATCCTCACAACAAAATCTGTAGATATTCGATGATTTTATGCCCCAAATATTCAACATTTTGTTGGTGGCAAGAATTCTATATAATAATTTTAGCTGAAAAACACGAAGTCTTGACTATTGCGTTGTTTTATATATCAACTCATACACCATGTACCATCAAATCTCTTTCCAACTATTTTGTGTTCTGTATGGCACATTTGTCAACATCCTGGTCCTCAAATGAAACTGGTATACTCTCCTATTTATGCTATTTTTATTCCTCCGCTAGTTTTGATCCTTTATATTGGGCGGACAGACCAGTTTTCTATCTCCTCCCGCTGCCACCCACCTCCTCCATTTTTGGGGCAATGCTGTAATCAATTGGTTGTGTACTCTTGGATTGAGAGTTATCAGAATTTACCTTTTCGTACATTTCTGATAACTCCATGAAGGACATAACTCTACCATTCCAATTTACAATATCGTTTAAGAACAAAATACCCTTTTCAAACATCTTTCCCATAAATACAGGTATTTTATCAACCGGCACATTTGAGTTCAGCCATAATATTTGTTGTAATATTTGTTCTATCTTTTCAGGGGGATGAAATTGTAGCCAGCTCCGCAATGCTTTAAAAGAAGAAAAAAAAGTATCATTTTCAATTCATCGAAAATGAGACATGGCAATCTGCACAAAGGCAAAAAGGCAATTTTTAAACAATGGATGAGCTTCTTTTAGTAATCTACTTGAGAACCATTTAGGGTTCAAATAAAACTTATGAATTAGTGAAGCTTTTAGAGTGAGCTTTAGTGCTTTTTATATTTAATAATCTCAACACACCCTATTCATTATATAGATAGGCACATTTTATTTTGTCTGGTTTAGCGTTCCAGATAAAGCGAAATATTTTATGCTCATATGATTTGAAAAATGAATCATCAGGAGTAGGCAGCACCATAAGTGAGTGAGTAAACTGAAATATGACTAAGGAGTTAATCAGGGCAAATTTTCCATAAATAGACAGATATTTACCTCTCCATGGTTGCAGGATCTTGTCTATTTTTACAAGTTTTCTATTGAAATTCATTGTGGAGAGCTTATTTATATATTTTGTGATATAAATACTGAGTATGTCTACTTCACTATCAGCCCATTTTATAGGTAAACTGCAGGGTAATGTAAAATGTATTTTTTTAAGGATCCAATACGTAATATTGTACAGGTTTTAGTCCAGAGAGTACAGAAAAGTTATCTAGATCTTTAATGAGACATTGCATGTATCTAGCTTGCGGACTTAATATAAAACTTGAGTCATCGGCATACATGGACACCTTTTTGTTTTTAAGCCTTGGATTTCTAATCCGCTAATGTTGTTATTGGATCTGATTTTAATAGCTAGCATTTCGATGGCCATAACGAATAGATATGGTGACAGCGGACACCCTTGTTTAACACCTCTTGACAATTCAAAACTCTCTGAGAAGTAGCCGTTATTTACTATTTTACACCTGGGGTTGCTATACATTATTTTTACCCGTTTTATAAGAGAATTACCAAAATTGAAAAAAATCCAGGCATTTATTAATAAAATCCATTCTTACTTTATCAAATGCCTTTTCAAAATCCGCTATAAATACCATTCCTGGCTTCGTGATCTATTATTTCTAGTAGTTGTCATATATTATTTCCAATGTACAAAACCTGTCTGATCAGGATGAACAATACCTGGTAAAACCCTTTTAATTCTGAGTGCTATGTGTTTTCTAAGTATTTTTGCATCACAACATTGAAGTGTAAGGGGCCTTCAGTTTTTTAGATAGACTGCGTTTTTATATTTGCCATCTGGGTCTTGTTCCTGCTGAGTACCTGACAGACTATAGGAGTAGTTAAAACAATCTAACAATGGAGCTTTTAGTATATCAAAAAATACTTGATATACCTCTACCGGTATGCCATCATGCCCTGGGGTTTTTCCAGACAAAGGATTTAATAGCCTCAAAGTTCTTCCTCTGTAATTTGGCCTTTGCACTGATCTTCCTGTACATTTGTTAATTTTCCATTTTTTATATTATTTGGAAAGAATTCCTTACCATAATCTTCATTCAGTGGGAAAGGATGAGACGGAAAAGAGAAACATCTGCCTAAAATAATTAGCTTCCTCTTTTAAAATATCATTCGGAGAATCATAGATGACTCCGTCTTCAGTAACGAGTTTCTGCAAATATTTTTGTTAGCATTCCTGTATTGGAGATTCAGGAATTTTGTGAATATTTCTCCATTTATACTTTACAACATCTATTTTCTTTTGATCTAAACCAAATATAATTGTATGAGCTATGTGATGCATTTGTGTTCTGGCGTTTTTGTACCCCTCTACTAGGTAGTGAGATGGGGGCAGTCCCGTCCCAGAAAGGCAGTCCATTCTGCATGCCTTGTTGACTTTTGTGCATGCATACTGTTAACTGTCATTGCAAACTTAGCTCATCAACCAGTATTTTCTTTGTAATTTCTGCACGATGGCACTTATTAAAGCCTTGAATCTCATAGGGACGTCACTGTCACCACTGCTCATCTAGCTAGCCACTTAGCCAGCAGGGTTGCATCAGTTTCTTTTAGACTATAGTTAGCTTGGTAGCTAATGCTAACTGATTATCATGTAGCAGCCTCTGCTAACGTCCCTAGCATGCTAACATTAGCTAGCTAGCTAAAAATCAAGCAAATGGTACTGAGCTCATGACAAAATCATGTTTCGACATTGTATCGGCTATGTTGTTCTTTTTTGATTGTTTATTTTGTTTAGTGATATTGCAAATATCATATTTTGATTTATCTTATGGCATGCATCTAATCTGGTTTCGGCATTAGAAAATCTGTGAAGTCCCAAATTCCTGTGAGATACTGCGAGAATTTAACAATTCCATGTACTTAGGGGGAAGCTTAGGTTATGGTCTCTGTAGTGCATTTGTGATGGAGTTTTCAAAACAAATGGCTACTGGATTTATGCAAATAATCATGAGCTACTACTTTGTAGTTACCTTTTAATTGCCTTTCCATCTACCTGAAGACAGTTAGGCTATCATTAGTATCTCTAACGGCTATATAAAGTGGTACTGTAGACATATTCACTACGTGCACTGCACACACACACACATACAGGGGCATTCACAGTAATGTGAATTAATCACGATAATAAAAAAGCAAATTGTGAACCAAAAACAAACATGCCCAGGTCAAAAAAATGTCACTGCTACCCTTGCGACCAATTAAAAACGTGTTGCACTGCTAAGTCAAACTGTTGAAAATGCAGCTGTTTTGGTCGCAGTATCAAACTGTGATGTGTGTGTGGGCATCGATGTTAGATAATGTTACATACACCGGATAGGTTCAGCGAAAGGTGTGGTTTTACAGGGTAGACCATAGGGCCCCTGGAGGGCCCCTTTTACAGGGCCCCTGGAGGGCCCCTTTTACAGGGCCGCTGGAGCAATTTGGAGTTAAGTGCCTTGCTCAAGGGCACATTGACAGATTTTCCACCTTGTTGCCTCAGGTATTCGAAGCAGCGACCTTTCGGTTACTGGCCCAGCGCTTTAACCTCTAGGCTAACTGCTGCCCTGCGTATGTGAGCGGAAGAGAGAGGCTGTGTTAGTGGGGAAGCAGCATGTTCCTCATTGTCAGTCCTCTCACAGGAAAGCAGGAGAACACCAGACCGAGGGCTCACAACATGTCTCCTGCTCCTGCCTCAGCGGATGCCTATCTGACAGCTTGTACAGCTCATGCACCGAATGACAAATAAGAGCCACTCTGTGCGCACTGTTGTGTGTGTGTGTGTGTACTTGTGTGTGTGTGTACTTGTGTGTGTTTGTGTACGTGCGTGCAGTTGTGTGTGTGTGTGTTCCGTAACACAGGCCACTTGCTCAGTGGGAGCCCCGGTGGTGAGAGCCTTTTGCGTGCTGCAGGATCAGGGGAGAGGGGGTCAAATCTGTCTTGTGACAGCATTAAGAGGCTACACAGCACATTCTCTCTCACACACACAATTACACAATCGTTGCATGTTGTTGGGGGCTGTTTTTGCTGGTAAGCTTTTGGCTCGTAGCTCCAGTCAGGCGGTGTTCCTGAGCCACTGATTGTTTGGGATTACCTGATTGGCCCTGTGCAGGCATGCTCTTTAGGCTCATTAGTGGTTCAGGTTCCTGTATGTACACACACACCAGATTCCTGTACAGCCCCCGGCCTGCGGTCCAGCACTGCTCTCAGCAGCCCAGCAGGAGAGGAGAGCTTGTTCAGTGGTCTGAGACGTTGGCACCAGAACCAGGCAGGCAGCAGGCACCAGCCCCTGTGTGTGTGCAGATTAAATCCCACAATGGCCCTGACCCACTTGATTAGATGTCCTGCAGGTCCAAGCTGCTTGGGTTCTCCGCCTACTCTGCCTCGGTATGAAATGTCTCATGCCCCTCTGTTGGACGGAGAGATTAGGCGCGCGCGCACACACACACACACACACACACACAATACAACCTGTGGGAGTGCTTGCTGAACCTTAACCACATTGCACCATGTCATTGAGGAATCTGTAGTAACTTGTCCAATGTTATTTTCCCATTCAGTGTATTTTCATTTAAGAAATGGTCTTGGAAATGACTCCTGCACTGAACCACTCCCGAGACGGAGTTGTCTGCAATCACTACGTTGTAGTCTAGATAGGACTTATGACCTAGTCAGTGTTAATCACTATTTACAAGTAGTCGAGTAGTTATTAGAGCTCGTAGTAAATTAGTCTCATTTTATCATAAGACTTTATGATCGGGATTGTATAGTCCGTAAAGTTTCTGGTGTTCTCTCCTACAGGTGATCGTAGACACCCCCACCAGCCCAGTCACTAGTGGCCTACCCCTGTTCTTCGTCATCACTGTCACAGCCATCAAACAGGTAAGAAACGACAGCACTGTCCCCTTTGACCTCACTGCCCCCCTCCCCAATAGATGTAGAATAACTAGAACCGGCATCCCCATTCTGAGGGGCCTTTCCCATTCTAGTAACTCTATTTCTGTGGTTCTCCATGCGTCTCCACCACCTCTCTTCCAAGTATTTTTTTTCTTCTTCCCCTTTCCGTAAAAGTTTATTTTTTGGGGTGTGAAGTATGGAATCGTTGCCTATGGTTTTGTCATAGCCAAAGTAATGCTGTGCGATGGTGATTTTTAAAAAGAGAAGGGGAAAGTGGTCTTGGAACATGACCAAACGGTACTATAGTCACTCGTATAGAAACAAATGATCAGAGGAATCTCTTTTCTGCTGAAGCGTGTCCAAGCTTTTAGATGTATTGTTTTAGGAACTGGCTTTTCTGGTGGCCTGCTGCTAGGGCTTTTTGAAATGCACAATGGAGGGTGGACTTCCTTCCAAAAATATATATGGGACACACTGATAGCGGCTAGCGATGCTGCTGCTGCATTTAGCCAGGCTTTGAAGTGGGACACAAGGGAGGCTCTGTAGACTGGGTTAGGTGAGCTCTGCAAGTCAGTCCCTTACTAAAAGGACGTCGTCGCTCCCTCTCTCCTCCCTCCCTCTCTCTGTCCATCCACCTACCACCCACTCTTTCCTCCTCCTGTTTCCTCCCTGCGTCATCCCGAGCTCCCGAGTGGCGCAGCGGTCTAAGGCACTCCATCTCAGTGCTCGAGGTGTAACTACAGACCCTGGTTCGATTCCAGGCTGTATCACAACTGGCCGTAATTGGGAGTCCCATAGGGCGGCGCACAATTGGCCCAGCTTCGTTAGGGTTTGGCCGGGGTAGGCCGTCATTGTAAATAAGAATTTGTTCTTAACTGACTTCCCTCCCTCCCTCTGGCATCTTTCTTCCTCTATCCCTGTTACCTTGACCTCTGGCACTGACTATCTATTGGCCCTCATGTCCCCTTTCACTCTCGCTTACCCTCTTCCCTCCCTCTCCATCTTCTGCTCTCTCTTCTCCCCATCTTTCTCCCTCCTTACTCCTCCCTCTCTCTCTCCCACCCTTTCACCTCCCCTCTTCTCCCGCCATCGCTCTCAGGGCTATGAGGACTGGCTGCGGCACAAGGCAGATAATGAGGTGAATAAGTACCTGGTGACAGTGCTGGAGGACGGCCGGAGATCATGCAAGGAGAGCGAGAAGATCAAGGTACCTTTTTAGCAAGCTGCGCGTCGGCCAAGTTCCCCAGAAATAAATATCCCCTTAGGGACACGGGGGTCGGGAGGGAGAGGTAGTTGGCATGTTCTTGTATGGCTCTATGGTATGGTAATCCCAAGTAGGTCATGCAGAAAGATGATACATTTCAGTCAAAACATTGAGGATACCTGCTCTTTCCGTGACACAGACTGAACAGGTGAATTCCGGTGAAAGCTATGATCCCTTATTGATGTCACTTGTTAAATCCACTTCAATCAGTGTAGATGAAGGGGAGGAGACTGGTTAAAGAAGGCTTTTTAAGCCTTGAGACATGGGTTGTGTATGTGTGCCATTCAGTGGGTGAATGGGCAAGATACAGTTGAAGTCGGAAGTTTACGTACACTTAGGTTGGAGTCATTAAAACTCGTTTTTCAGCCACTCCACAAATTTCTTGTTAACAACCTATAGTTTTTAACAAGTCGTTTAGGACATCTACTTTGTGCATGACACAAGTTAGTTTTCCAAGAATTGTTTACAGACAGATTATTTCACTTATAATTCACTGTATCACAATTCCAGTGTGTCAGAAGTTTACATACACCAAGTTGACTGTGCCTTTAAACAGCTTAGAAAATTCCAGAAAATGATGCCATGGCTTTCGAAGCTTCTGATAGGCTAATTGACATAATTTGAGTCAATTGGAGGTGTACCTGTGGATGTATTTCAAGGCCTACCTTCAAACTAAGTGCCTCTTTGCTTGACATCATGGGAAAATCTAAAGAAATCAGCCAAGACCTCAGAAAAAACATTGTAGACCTCCACAAGTCTGGTTCATCCTTGGGAGCAATTTCCAAACGCCTGAAGGTACCACGTTCATCTGTGCAAACAATAGTACGCAAGTATAAACACCATGGGACCACGTAGCCGTCATACCGCTCAGGAAGGAGACGCGTTCTGTCTCCTAGAGATGAACGTACTTTGGTGCGATAAGTGCAAATCAATCCCAGAACAACAGCAAAGGACCTCGTGAAGATGCTGGAGGCAACGGGTACAAAAGTATCTATTTCCACAGTAAAATTAGTCCTATATCGACATAACCTGAAAGGCCGCTCAGCAAGGAAGAAGCCACTGCTCCAAAACCGCCATTAAAAAAGCCAGACTACGGTTTGCAACTGCACATGGGGACAAAGATCGTACTTTTTGGAGAAATGTCCTCTGGTCTGATGAAACAAAAATAGAACTGTTTGACCATAATGACCATTGTGATGTTTGGAGGAAAAAGGGGGATGTTTGCAAGCCGAAGAACACCATCCCAACCGTGAAGCACGGGGCTGGCAGCATCATGTTGTGGGGCTGCTTTGCTGCAGGAGGGGCTGGTGCAATTCACAAACTAGATAGCATCATGAGGATGGAAAATTATGTGGATATATTGAAGCAACATCTCAAGACATCAGTCAGGAAGTTAAAGCTTGGTTGCAAATGGGTCTTCCAAATGGGCATTGACCCCAAGCATACTTCCAAAGTTGTGGCAAAATGGCTTATTAAGGACAACAATGTCAAGGTATTAGTGGCCATCACAAAGCCCTGACCTCAATTCCATAGAAAACGTGTGTGCAGAACTGAAAAACATGTGCGAGCAAGGAGGCCTGACTCAAACCTGACTCAGTTACACCAGCTCTGTCAGGAGGAATGGGCCAAAATTGACCAGCTTGTGGAAGGCTACCTGAAACGTTTGACACAAGTTACACAATTTAAAGGCAATGCTACCAAATACTAATTGAGTGTATGTAAACTTCTGACCCACTGGGAATGTGGTGAAAGAAATAAAACTATTATTCTGACTATTATTCTGACATTTCACATTCTTAAAATAAAGTGGTGATCCTAACTGAACCAAGACAGGGAATTTTTATGAGGATTAAATGTCAGAAATTGTGAAACTGAGTTTAAATATATTTGGCTACGGTGTATGTGAGCTTCCGACTTCAACTGTAAAAATGAAAGGGGGTGCAACTCAATATTAGGAAGGTGTTCTTAATGTTTTGTACACTGAGTGTAGCTTCACAATGCTTTTATGTTTAACGTCAATGTCCAAACTCTCTGGCCCAAACCCAAATCACCCCCTAGACCTCCCTATGCACTTTTGTAGATCTGAGAAGATATGACAGGTTTAAGCAACTTGATTACAGCTCCAACGTGTGCCCTCTGATAGGCTAGGACGGTGGAAGTGTCACCATTTGCTTATACCAAACAAATCCACAAGGGCCTAGCGACTATGGGTGGAATTGGCATGGTCCTCTGAATGGACCTGATGTATTCTGTTCCTCTAGGTTGGGGATGTGGTGGAGGTGGTTGAGGATGAGACCTTTCCCTGCGACCTCATCCTGCTGCAGTCCAGCCGGGAGGACGAGACCTGCTTTGTCACCACGGCCAGTCTGGACGGGGAGTCCAACCATAAGGTGGAGTGCTGCTACAGTAACACTAGAATCACTGTGTCATTGAGACGTGTCATCATGGCAGACGTGGGGGGCTTTGGCATCGCTTTCTATCTGCCATCACTCCCTTCCTCTCCATCACTCTTCACTCAAATCCACCGACGGTGTGTGCCTGCGTGTGTGTGTCTGCCTGTGCCTGCGCGTGTGTGTGTCTGGCTGTGCCTGCGCGTGTGTGCCTGCCTGTGTCCCTGTCTGCCATTATGGGGGGGTGTTTTTAGAGAGCTGCAGTGATGACCTGAAATATTTGGCACTCACTCTCTCCTGGATCTGTCTCAGACACACTACACAGTGCCAGACACGGAGAGGAACCTGGAGTCTCTCAGCGCCACCATCGAGTGCGAGCAGCCGCAGCCTGACCTCTACAAGTAGGCTATGAATCCTTGTTGCACGTTTCTTCGTAGACCGATCGTTTGTGAATCTGCTCCCTGGACCGTAAAAGCACACTGGTTTTACTTTCGGGGTTTGCCGTTTAATCAACTGTCAATTAGGATGCCATTTTGATAGCTGCAGTGTCATTACGTTGAGTGTTGGCAGGCTATACGCTAGATCTATCTCTCTGACATATTGTTATGAGAGATGTTAGACTGTTAGTAAACCTGATTTGTGGATGAGACTGGCCAGGAATTGAAGGGAAAGTTCAGTTAGATTTGGCCCAAGCTGAGGAACAGACCCAGTTGTTTGCACAGCTGTATCCTCTCCGTAAACCTAGTGGTTTGGCGCCACCTATGGCCAAGGAGCTGCCATTATAGGACAGTTGGGCTCCAGACATCAATGGCGTTTCAGACGTCCTAAGGAGCTGAAGACGCCAGATGCTGCTACGTTTCACAATCAATGAAACAGAGTGGTGGTGCCAGCGTGCAGTCGGACAAACCACCAGTCATTAGCTCGCTCTAAATTGGTGCAGTCCGTGCAAAGTCCTGTTGGTCAGCATATGGGGTTGTGATTAGTTTGACGTCTGACTAGTTCCTGTGCTTCCTGGTGGTATTAGTCATCACTGTGTTTCTAATATCAGAAAGTATTTTTCTAGCCCATTCCACAGTTAATTCAATTCAGGTCCATCGTGAGATGTACGTCACAGGAGGTTGGTGGCACCTTAATTGGGGAGGACGGGCTCATGGTAATGACTGGAGCGGAATAGGTGGAATGGTATCAAACGCATGGTTTCCAGGTGTTTGGTGCCATTCCATTTGCTCCGTTCCAGACATTATGAGCCTCCTCTCAGCAGCCTCCTGTGATGTACATGTATGTTACTGCTATTGGGTGGGGCAGTGCACTCATGCGTGTCTGTGTCTGTAGATTTGTGGGGCGTATGCACATCTACAGGAACAACCAGGAACCTGCTGTGAGGTAAGTGCTCACCACTCCCCCTATTGGTTCCTCTCAGCCCCTCCTCCCCCCTCCTGTACATCAGTCTAAAAAAACAACTAAAAACAGTCTCTTAAGCACTCTGTCTTTTCCCTTTGCATTACCATCAAATCATTATTTCATTGATCTATAATGCCAAACGAGCATTAAAGTAAAGCTGAACCTGGCACAGACTCGGAAGCATTTGTCACCGGGCCGGTTTGTAATGGTCTTTATAAAAAAATGTTTTGTGTCCTGTCCGTTAAGAGTAGTAGTCATTTTTAGAGAGTGCTAGTGTGCCACTAAGAGAACGGAACTGTCTTGGTGTTTTAGGTTTGTGACAGTATTTTCTCAATGTGTGGTGTTCTTCAGGTCTTTGGGTCCAGAGAATCTCCTCCTGAAAGGTGCTACCTTGAAGAACACTCAGAAGATATATGGTGAGTTACAGGACATTGTTTAATGCAATTGAGGGTTTGAATGACCCTCAGTGCTGGTGTCAGTGTGTGAGACTATCCTGACTGCTCTCTCTCTCTGCTGTCTGTCTCTCTCTCTCTCTGCTGTCTGTCTCTCTCTCTCTCTGCTGTCTGTCTCTCTCTCTCTCTGCTGTCTGTCTCTCTCTCTCTCTCTGCTGTCTGTCTCTCTCTCTCTCTCTCTGCTGTCTGTCTCTCTCTCTCTCTCGCTCTCTCTAGGTGTGGCAGTTTACTCAGGCATGGAGACCAAGATGGCTCTGAACTACCAGGGGAAGTCCCAGAAGCGCTCTGCGGTGGAGAAGTAAGGAGGGTCAAAGAGAATTACATAAAAGGAGAAGCAGATCACTGGAGGGGCTATATTTTTGGTTTAGCCACAGGGGAACAATGGTCAATTGTATGATGCTGGGGTAGTTGAAGTCCATTCACATTGATATCAGGGGGATATTGAGATAGATATATAAATAGTAACTGTTTCTCAGTGGATGTATATTCTCAGTGTTGCTAATGGAAGATTGGTTATTACTCCTGTTTCAGGTCTATCAATGCCTTCCTGCTGGTGTACCTGTGCATCCTGGTGAGCAAGGCCCTGGTGTGCACCACACTCAAGTATGTGTGGCAGAGCCGACCAGGCCAGGACGAGCCCTGGTACAACCAGAAGACGCAGAAGGAGAAAGATACCAACCTGGTGAGGCCTTCTCTCTGCTAGTAAGACTTTACGCAAACACTCAAATACAGTTTAGCAGCTTGTAACGCACACTAAAATACAATGCATGAGGGAACCAGCTGTTCCGGATGTCTGTGTGATCACGCTTTCCGTAGCGAGTGAGACCTTTAAACAGGTCAACATTCACAAGGCTGCGGGGCCAGACGGTTTACCAGGATGTGTACGCCGAGCATGCGCTGACCAACTGGCAAGTACCTTCACTGACATGTTTGACCTCTCTGTCCGAGTCTGTAATACCAACATGTTTCAGGCAGACCACCATAGTCCCTGTGCCCAAGAACACGAAGGTAACCTGCCTAAATGACTACCGACCCATAGCACTCAGGTCTGTAGCCATGAAGTGCTTTGAAAGACTGGTCATGGCTCACATCAACACCATCCTAGACCCACTCCAATTCGCATACCGCCCCAACAGATCCACAGATGATGCAATCTCAATCACACTCCACACTGCCCTTTCCCGCCTGGACAAAAGGAACATTTATGTGAGAATGCTGTTCATTGACTACAGCTCAGTGTTCAACATCATTGTACCCACAAAGCTCATCACTAAGCTAAGGACCCTGGGACTAAACACCTCCCTCTGCAACTGGATCCTGGACTTCCTGATGGCCCGCCCCCAGGTGGTGAGGGTAGGTAACAACACATCTGCCACGCAGATCCTCAACACTGTGGCCCCCCGGGGCATGCTTAGTCCCCTCCTGTACTCCCTGTTCACCCACGACTGCGTGGCCAAGCACGACTCCAACACCATCATTAAGTTTGCTGATGACACAACAGTGGTAGGCCTGATCACCGACAACGATGAGACGGCCTATAGGGAAGAGGTCAGAGACGGGGCATTGCGGTGCCAGGACAACAACCTCTACCTCAATGTGAGCAAGACAAAGGAGCTGATCGTGGACTACAGGAAAAGGACTGAACACGCCCCCATTCACATCGACGAGGCTGCAGTAAAGCGGGTCGAGAGTTTCAAGTTCCTTGGTGTCCACATCACCAGCAAACTATCATGGTCCAAACACACCAAGACAGTTGTGAAGAGGGCACGACAACACCTTTTCCCCCTCAGGAGACTGAAAAGATTTGGCATGGGTCCCCAGATCCTCAAAAAGTTCTACAGCTGCACCATCGAGAGCTTCCTGGCCGGTTGCATCACCGCCTGGTATGGCAACTGCTCGGCATCTGACCGTAAGGGACTTCAGAGGGTAGTGCGAACAGCCCAGTACATCACTGGGAGCAAGCTCCCTGCCATCCAGGACCTCTGTATTAAGCGGTGTCAGAGGAAGACCCAAAGAATTGTCAAAGACTCCAGTCACCCAAGTCAGACTGTTCTCTCTGCTACCGCACGGCAAGCGGTACCGGAGCGCCAAGTCTAGGTCCAAAAGGCTCCTACCCCCAAGCCATAAGACTGCTGAACAATTAATCAAATGGCCACCCGGACTATTTACACCCCCCCCCCTTTGTTTTACACTGCTGCTACTCGCTGTTTATTATCTATGCATAGTCACTTTACCCCTACCTACATCTAAAAACACCTTACGAGCCTAGTTCATTGACCAAGAGTCATAATACACCAATGGCATTCAGCACGGCATTAACAGTGTGAGCCTGTTTCTTCTCAAAGGTCTGTGGAAGTGTTTTAACCCTAGGTTCCCTGTGTTCCCTCCTCTCTCCCCCAGTACCTGAAGATGTTTACTGACTTCCTGTCGTTCATGGTTCTGTTCAACTTCATCATCCCCGTGTCCATGTACGTGACAGTAGAGATGCAGAAGTTCCTGGGCTCTTTCTTCATCTCCTGGGACAAGGACTTCTTTGACCCCGAGATCCAGGAAGGGGCTCTGGTCAACACATCCGACCTCAACGAGGAGCTGGGACAGGTCAGGGGTTAAGCCTGTGTCGATAAGACCATAACCACTTCCCCGAAGGAGCGGTCTCTGGTCATGGTTACCCTAGTTTACATGCCAGACTCCCACTGAAGTCTTACATACATTTGGCCAGATATCCACCCTGCATGAATACTTTGAAAAGGCATCCTATGTGATGTACTTCTCAGTTACCCAGTCATGTTAGATCAGATTACCTCAAGGGGAAGAGGTACAAACAAGGCCGTAGGTGTTGATGGGCTACGTTTACACAGGCAGCACAATTCTGATATTTTGCCCAATTATTGGCAAGAAAATATAATCAGATTGGTTAAAAGACCAATTAGTCGGGGGGGGGGGGATCTGGTCTTTTAACCAATCTGATTATATTTTCTTGCCAATAATTGGGCAAAAGATCAGAATTGTGCTGCCTGTGTAAACACAGTAATAGAGGTCCAGGGCTTCTTTGCTCTTAGCCTCTGTATTTGGTGGCGTGAGATGACCCTAAACCCAAATGAACAACACCTCAAATTTCACAATATGAAATGGTCTAACTGTGCCTGATAGGACTTGACTGACTGCCTTCCCGACGTCTTTTTACTGAAGCGCCAAACAGTGGCGTCGTAGATCAATCCCGGTCCGCTTGCCAGATGATTACTTCAATTAAAGGTGGTGATTCGTTAAACTAGATTTATGCGGTGTAACTCTGTCAGGGATTAATTGCCCATTGTTATTGTTCGCAGCCATTAATTGTGGCAAGTGTTTTTTTTACAACCCTGGAAGAGTCTCATGCTTGATTCTCACTACAGGGCCTAACCCGAGCCGTACTGTGCTGGCTCAGATCTCTTCTATTCCAGCATGGTTCCAGCGATTATGGTAGATGCCTCTCCAGGCCAGCCCTGTACGTCATGGCTCGGCTCAGTAGTGTGAGACGGGTATTATTCTGACCCTACAGTTTTGCCTTGTCTCCTCTAGGTGGAGTACGTGTTCACGGACAAGACGGGTACGCTGACCCAGAACAACATGGAGTTCATCGAGTGCTGCATCGACGGCTTCCAGTACAAGTACGCCGACTCAGGCACCGAGCTGGACGGCTTCTGTGTCACAGATGGACCTGTGAACATACTGCAGCAGAAGGCTGGCAGGGTGGGTGACTGTCACAAACTGGTTGTCTGCACCCTCAGTTATTCCAGTCAGGCAGGCCAACATATATGGGTGTCAGATGTCCCAGTGTGCTGGTGGAACCACAGAGGTCACACCGTGTTGACATGATAACAAGCGCCACACGTGTGTATTCTGGCCTGACAACACCCAACCTGTGCCAGAACCAGTGTGATTTAATGGGTCCAGCAGTTTGTACTGTCTGCTACCTGTGTTATTGAATCCCATAGAGATGGATATTGTTAGGTAGTAGTAGTGTTAGCTGTTACTAGGTCATGTCAAAGTAAATACCAGTGGTGTATTCATTATTATATTCATTGAAAAACGTTTAAAATGTTTCGCAACGGCGAAAAGTTAAGGGAGGTCCATCCCTGTTTCTTCAGCCTGTTTGCAATTGGTTCTTAATGAACACACCCCTGGTAAATAGCACACTGTAAAATAAGTATGTCTGTGTGTTTTTCAGGAGAAGGAGGAGCTGTTCCTGCGGGCTCTGTGTCTGTGCCACACGGTGCAGGTGAAGGAGGCTACGGGTCAGGGGGACGGAGTAGCAGACGGTGTAGAGGACCAGGTGGACGGCGTCATGGGGCTGGATGGAGAGACGGTCCGCCCTGCGGACCTCAGGGGCTTCATTGCCTCCTCACCCGACGAGGTGGCACTGGTCAAGGGAGCCATGAAGTAAGAGGCAGGGCCTGAGCAATCAAATCAACTTCTATAAGGGGACTTGGTTTGTTGAATCAGAACATTTCACTTTGTCGCCATCTACAGGTACGGTTTCAAATTCCTTGGTATGGAGAGCAAGAACATGAGAGTGATGAACAGAAACAACGATGTTGAAACGTAAGTCATCGTATAACAAGTTAAATACA
The DNA here is from genome assembly GCF_045679555.1 of Salvelinus alpinus. Classification (NCBI taxonomy): domain Eukaryota; kingdom Metazoa; phylum Chordata; class Actinopteri; order Salmoniformes; family Salmonidae; genus Salvelinus; species Salvelinus alpinus. Next base: position 57,345,921 of record NC_092092.1, read on the forward strand.
TGATTTTTACTAGTCTTTTTTTGTCATATAGAATGTTCTCATTTGTTGACTTCACGTTGGCCTCTGAACTTGCAGGTACGAACTGCTTCACGTGTTGAACTTTGACCCGGTGCGAAGGCGTATGAGTGTGATAGTCCGAACCAAATCAGGTAAGGCTGCAATTACCTCCCACGTCGCTGCCTTGTCTCTGCCCTGTGTTGACTCCTGTCCCTAACCTGCCTGGCTGTGTTGGTTGCTCAGGGGACACCATGCTGTTCTGTAAGGGGGCCGACTCCTCCATCTTCCCCCGTGTCAGGCAGGAGGAGGTGGACAGGATACGCATGCACGTGGAACGCAACGCTACGGTGGGTCACAGCAACCCCATCTTTTTCACTAACTTGTGTTCATACAGCCTGTGTATGTCCGCGCGCTTATGTCTCACAGTGCCCAGGGAGGCTGCCATTTTGTTTTGTGTTCATTTAAGGTTCTTGTTCAAGGTTCACGTTTATTTGCAATAGACACATTGGAAATGTAGTGTTCTCACATTCAGAAACCACATTATCAACGGCGAGTGTGTGTGTTAACGTACTATGTGTGTTTGTGCTACTTGTCAGGAGGGCTACCGGACGCTGTGTGTGGCCTACAAGCTGCTGAGCAGTGAGGAGTATGACCAGGCAGACACGGGGCTGAGGGAAGCCAAGCTGGCCCTGCAGGACCGAGAGGAGAAACTCATGGCTGTGTACAACCAGGTGGAGACCGGGATGAGCCTGATCGGAGCTACCGCCGTGGAGGACAGGTGGGCGGACACGGTCACCCTATTACCCATATAGTGCACTAACCCCAAGGGCTCTGGTCTAAAGTAGTGGACCAAATAGGAGGCCAATTGGGGGCACAGCCTAAAAAAGTGAAGCCATAATGTGTTGAGGTAAAACCCTGCGTGTGCGGTGAGAGTTGTATATATTTTTTCTACAATATGAGCTGTCATACAGGCGCACGCGCCTTGTCTGAAGTGCTGCGCTGTTTCCTTGTTGAAGTGCCAGTGTGCATTACGCATGAGGCAAATTAGTCTACATGTCATCGAGGAACAATTTATTCGTTGGCGGGAATAACCAAATTGATCACCAAAATAACCAAAATAATCGCAGGGGTGAATTATTTCATGAATGTGTATTGTGACTTAAAGTAGAAGTTAAAGTTATTGAAGTGTGTGTGTTTAGGATAAACACTACTGTTCAAAAGTTTGGGGTCACTTAGAAATGTCCTTGTTTTTGAAAGAAAAGCACTTTTTTTTGGTTGACCATTTTAAAATAACATCAAATTGATCCGAAATAAAGTGTAGACATTGTTAATGTTGTAAATGACTATTGTAGCTTGAAATGGCAGATTTTTTATGGAATATCTACATAGGCGTACAGAGGCTCATTATCAGCAACCATCACTCCTCTGTTCCAATGGCATGTTGTGTTAGCTAATCCAAGTTTATCATTTTAAAAGGATAATTGATCATTAGAAAACCCTTTTACAATTATGTTAGCACAGCTGAAAACTGTTGTGATTAAAGAAGCAATAAAACTGGCCTTTAGACTAGTTGAGTATCTGGAGCACCAGCATTTGTGGGTTTTATTTATTCAAGTCTTTATCAACATCCTGTTTTCTGTACAAAGTTTATTGGCCAATTAGTCCTGTGCCTGTTAATATTGTAAATTAAAGCCTCTAAGAGAGGTGAGCACCAGAACATCCCGTCTGTCTCCTCACTGTCTGATCCACCGCTTCGGTTACTGCTTCACCGACTGTCACACACACACACTGTTTGTCTTACTTCCTCATCCCTCTCGTCCCATCACTCATTCTCTCTGATACACACCCCTTATCATCCATCACTCCCCCCTTTCTCCTCCTCCCTCTGTCGCCAGGTTGCAGGAGGAGGCAGCCGAGACCATGGAGGCCCTGCAGGGAGCCGGCATGAAGGTGTGGGTGCTGACGGGGGACAAGATGGAGACGGCCAAGTCCACGTGCTACGCCTGCCGGCTGTTCCAGAGGAGCACAGAGCTGCTGGAGCTGACGGTGCGAACCCTGGTGGACCTGGGGAGGAAGAGAGAGGAGCGCCTCCACGAGCTGCTGCTGGACTACCACAAGAGGGCAGTACAGGACGCCCCACCGATCAAGGCTGGGGTCACCAGGTCAGTACTGAGTCCAGGGGTTGGAGGTTGAAAGGAGTTTGTTGCCACTCTTGCTAGTTGTCAATTGATAACAATTGGTAGCAAAATATGTTTTGAATGCGAAGGTCTTGAATTATAAGACCTGCTCCTCTCCCAGAATTCTAATTGATGACGCGAACACAGCTGCGTACCTGGACTGGATTTGCGGTCTGGTTTTGCTCTAGTTCGCGTTCTTGGGTCAAATCTAAACCCATCTCTGCATTCTCTGTCCCTCCCAGGAGCTGGTCTTCAGCCAACCAGGACTACGGCTTCATCATAGACGGAGCCACTCTGTCCTTGGTGCTTAACTCCTCTCCTGACTCCAACTCCAGCTGCTACAAGAGTCTCTTCCTCCAGATCTGTCAGAACTGTACCACTGTCCTGTGCTGCCGCATGGCTCCCCTACAGAAGGCCCAGGTGAGTGACGTCCTAGGCGCTTGCTGTTAGATCAAGTAGATTAACTGCATATGGCTACGGTAGTTAAAGGCTAATCAGTGTGACAGTTAAGGTCTCGCGCAAAGGTTATCACGTCCTCAAAAACCACTCTGTAATTTAACACATTACACCTGGTAATAATATGACAAATGTCTGCATCTGTGATCTGTGCATTTAGTTTTGAATGCAGAACCGAGTGGGATTTAATTCAAACTCTCTCATTCCTTTTCCGCTCTCTCTCCTATAGATAGTAAAGATGGTGAAGAACTCTAAAGGCAGCCCCATCACCCTCTCCATCGGAGATGGAGCCAACGATGTCAGTATGATCCTGGAGGCACACGTTGGCATCGGTAAGACTCGGGACATCGGTAGACCACCAAAGGCATTAGGCAGTGCCTTTTCTATGTGACATCACATATTACATTGTAATATTTTCCCTCGTCCTCCCTGTCTCAGGTATAAAGGGTAGAGAGGGTCGCCAGGCAGTGAGGAACAGTGACTATGCCATCCCTAAACTCAAGCACCTGAAGAAACTGCTACTGGGACACGGGCACCTCTACTACGTCCGTATTGCCCACCTGGTGCAATACTTCTTCTACAAGGTAGGGGGCAGCACAGATATTTGAGCGCCATAACAGTATTGTGCTTATGGTTACTGAGGATCATGATGAGGTCATGGTTTGGAGCTGTAACACGGAAGCCTGTGTTGCTGCCAACCAAAGAGCAGTAGGTATGCGGGTTATGTGGGAGTGAGGTGTACAATACATTTAAACTCAAGTTTTTCACAATTCCTAACATTTAATCCTAGTATAAATTCCCTGTCTTAGGTCAGGTAGGATCACCACTTTATTTAAAGAATGTGAAATGTCAGAATAATAGTCGAGAGAATGATTTATTTCAGCTTTTATTTCTTTCATCACATTCCCAGTGGGTCAGAAGTTTACATGCACTCAATTAGTATTTGGTAGCATTGCCTTTAAATTGTTTAACTTGGGTCAAACGTTTCGGGTAGCCTTCCACAAGCTTCCCACAATAAGTTGGATGACTTTTGGCCCATTCCTCCTGACAGAGCTGGTGTAACGGAGTCATGTTTGTAGGCCTCCTTGCTCGCACGCACTTTTTCAGTTCTGCCCTCACATTTTCTATAGAATTGAGGTCAGGGCTTTGTGATGGCCACTCCAATACCTTGACTTTGTTGTCCTTAAGCCATTTTGCCACAACTTTGGAAGTATGCTTGGGGTCAATGCCCATTTGGAAGACCCATTTGCGACCAAGCTTTAACTTCCTGACTGATGTTTGGAGATGTTGCTTCAATATATCCACATCATTTTCCTTTCTCATGATGCCATCTATTTTGTGAAGTGCACCAGCCCCTCCTGCAGCAAAGCACCCCCACAACATGATGCTGCCACCCCCGTGCTTCACGGTTGGAATGGTTCTTTGGCTTGCAAGCCTCCCCCTTTTTCCTCCAAACATAACTATGGTCATTATGGCCAAACAGTTCTATTTTTGTTTGATCAGACAAGAGGACATTTCTACTAAAAGTACAATCTTTGTCCCCGTGTGCAGTTGCAAACCATAGTCTATCTTTTTTTATGGCGATTTTGGAGCAGTGGCTTCTTCCTTGCTGAGCGGCCTTTCAGGTTATGTCAATATAGGACTCGTTTTACTGTGGGTATAGATACTTTTGTACCTGTTTCCTCCAGCACCTTCAAGGTCCTTTGCTGTTGTTCTGGTATTGATTTGCACTTTTCTCACAAGTACGTTCATCTCTAGGAGACAGAACGCGTCTCCTTCCTGAGCGGTATGACGGCTGCGTGGTCCCATGGTGTTTATACTTGCGTACTATTGTTTGCACAGATGTACGTGGTACCTTCAGGCGTTTGGAAATTGCTCCCAAGGATGAACCAGACTTGTGGAGGTCTACAATGTTTTTTCTGAGGTCTTGGCTGATTTCTTTTTTTCCCCATGATGTCAAGCAAAGAGGCACTGAGTTTGAAGGTAGGCCTTGAAATACATCTACAGGTACACCTCCAATTGACTCAAATGATGTCAATTTGCCTATCAGAAGCTTCTAAAGCCATGACATAATTTTCTGGAATTTTCCAAGCTTTTTAAAGGCACAGTCAACTTGGTTTATGTAAACTTCTGACCCACTAGAAATGTGATACAGTGAATTATAAGTTAAATAATGTCTGTAAACAATTTTTTGAAAAATTACTTGTGTTATGCACAAAGTAAATGTCATAACCGACTTGCCAAAACTATAGTTTAACAACAAATTTGTGGAGTGGTTAAAAAAACGAGTTTTAATGACTCCAACCTAAGTGTATGTAAATTTCCGACCACAACTGTACACAGCCAAGTCTTCTGATGTCGATAAAGGACCGTGATTAAGCTCATATGATTTATCTGACACCCGAACACCAAAGCTCTTCACCAAAGGACATATCTGTCAGTGGAGGCTGCTGAGGGGAGGACGGCTCATAAAAATGACCAGAATGCAGTCAAGGGAATGGAGTCAAACATATGATTTTCATGTGTTTGATATCATTCCATCCGCTCCGTTACACTCCATTCCAGCCACTTATGAGCCGTCCTCCCCTCAGCAGCCTCCATTGATGTCCATTGACTTTTGATGTCCATTGCCTAACCTCGGGCTCTTTTTCCCACACTCTTGTTTACAGAACCTCTGCTTCATCTTACCACAGTTCCTGTACCAGTTTTTCTGTGGATACTCCCAGCAAGTGAGTAGTGGTCTGGGCCCTGCTGGGGCTCCTCTCTCTGAAGTTCAAAGATGCTCTAAACATGAAAAGGCAGAGTATTCCATTGAACCGCAGCACCTTCTCCAGTCTACGCCCATACTCTTCCTCTCTGGTTGGAATGACCCCCCCCCCTATCCTCGATCTCCTGGAGTGGCTGCAGTATGATATATATATATATATATATATATATATATATATATATATATATATATATATATATATATATATATATATATATATATATATATATATATATATATATATATATATGACATATAGTACATATAAAATTGTATTGGGCACATACACATATTTAGCAGATGTTATTGTGGGTGTAGCGAAATGCTAGTGTCCCTAGCTCCAACAGTGCAGTACATTACATTACATTACATTTAAGTCATTTAGCAGACGCTCTTATCCAGAGCTAGTATCTAACAATACACAATAATACACACACATCTAAAAGTAAAAGAATGGAATTAAGAAATGTTTAAATATTAGGACACGCATTGACTAAATTAGTATATACATATGAAATTCACATTATTTATATACAGTGTGACTAGTACATCCCCTTGGATACACCAAGTAATTCTTCGCCATATTAGCCAATGTGCCAAATGATTCATTAATTTGGCACATGTTTAACTCTAGCAGGAGGTGATCCACATTTTCACATCTGAGTATACACAGCTTACTTCTGATATGTAAATAGTCTCTCAGTAGCTCAGTGAAAAATATGCCCCTCATCTCAGTCCTGCTCTCTCAGGTCCGTCTGTGTGTGTATATATATCAAAGGATGGGTTGTTGCATGTGGCCACACGGCAACGGGCTCAAGGCTATAGAGCCCTCTTGCTGTGTAGCTAGTGTGTGTGTGTGCGCTCTCCTCTCCGTGTAATTAACCCCTTGGTTCCCAATCCCTCCACTCCCTTCCCCCTCCCTCCCGTCCTCCCCAGCCCCTCTACGACGCAGCCTATCTGACGATGTACAACATCTGTTTCACCTCAATGCCTATCCTGGCCAACAGCCTCTTGGAGCAGCACATCTGTATGGAGGTCCTGATGGACAATGCCGCCCTCTACAGGTAGGACCGGGAACTAAACTATTCATTCTGCACCCATGCAGAGAATGCACAGGCTTCTAGTGTGGTTAGAACTAGCCAGGCAAGTGGTTTCAAAATCTTTGTATTCTTACGGTCTCCCCATCCTTCCTTCCTGCTCCCTTTTCTCCCTCTCTCCTTAGGGACGTAGCAAAGAATGCCATGTTGCGTTGGGGCCCCTTCCTGTACTGGACACTACTGGGGGTCTACCAGGGCCTCTTATTCTTCTTCGGGGTCCGCTTTCTCTTTAGTAACCCCGCCCTGCAGGATAATGGCCAGGTGTTTGGGAATTGGTCGTACGGAACGATTGTTTTTACTGTCCTCGTTTTCACCGTGACGCTGAAGGTAAATCACGTTATAACTCAATTGTGTTATTTGAAGTACATTTTTAGACCAATGATAACACTTGTCTTCTCTTTGTGGTTCTAGCTGGCTATGGATACTCGCCATTGGACGTGGATCAATCACTTTGTCATCTGGGGCTCGCTGGCCTTCTACATGTTCTTCAGCTTCTTCTGGGGTGGGATCATATGGTGAGTACTGGATCATCTGGTGCATATTTCAATTAAGGCTGACCCCATTTAGTCGACTGGTCGATAGGCTGTTGGTCATCCGAGATTTCTTTAGTCGAGCAGTAGCAAAAAATAATAATGATAATCATGGTGTACAAGACAGCGGTCTGATTCGCGCCTAGTGGACTGATCCATTGCGGGGATGGCACAGTCCATCATTCTAAGACGTGCTACTGAAATTGTAACACAAATGAAAAAATCATATTTTAAAACGAATGCGCTATCCGCGTTGGATAGTGGTCGCTGTCCGCGGTTCTGAAACACATGAGTGCGCTGTTGAATTGGCGCCTTTTCCTAGACCATGTTTCTATGGGCATAATAGCAAAGTTAACCAGCATGTTGGTGTTGAGAACAATGTGGCGGAAGCAGCAGTGGAGTTAGGAGATGAGAAAACAGCACTCACCTTAATTGTCTAAGAAAATTGAGAAGAGGAAACCCCAACTTAATTAGGTCTATATTCAATAGCCAAACTGTTAAATGTGCCTGGCTCTATACATCGTCCACATACACTACCGGTTAAAAGTTATAGAACACCTACTCGTTCAAGGGTTTTTCTTTATTTTTACTATTTTCTACATTGTAGAATAATAGTCAGGACATCAAATCTATGAAATAACACACATATGGAATGATTTAGTAACCAAAAATGTGTTAAACAAATCAAAATACATATTTTATCTTTGAGATTCTTCAAATAGCCATCCTTTGCCTTGATGACAGCTTTGCGTTTAACTGTTCCAAATTGTCCGAATTTGTATATTTAAAATAATAATACGCCTCCTTTATGCTTGATCTCGTCGTTGTTATTATTATCATCGTTATATCAAGTAATGTCATTGTCTTAGTATAGCAGCCTTGCGTAAACACCACCGAGCTGTAGGCCTAAGAGCGCATCCTGTTTAGTCAATACCGTAACTTACTTAGGCCTATATTTCAATAATTAGTGCCTTCGGAAAGTTTTCAGACCCCTTGACCTTTTCCACATTTTACGTTACAGCCTTAATCTAAAATAGATTTTTTAAAGTATATATCCTCAGTAATCTACACACAATACCCCATAATGACAAAGCAAAAACAGGTTTTTAGAGATTTGCACAAAAAAAAGATGCCTTATTTACATTAGTATTCAGACCCTTTGCTATGAGACTCGAAATTGAGCTCAGGTGCATCCTGTTTCCATTGATCATCCTTGAGATGTTTCTACAACTTTATTGGAGTCCACCTGAGGTAAATTCAATTGATTAGACAATTTGGAAATGCCCACACCTGTCTATATAAGGTACCACAGTTGACAGTGCATGTCAGAGCAAAAACCAAGCCAAGAGGTTGAAGGAATTGTTCGTAGAGCTCCGAGACATGATTGTGTCCTCAGATTGGGGCGACGGTTCACCTTCCAACAGGAGAATGACCCTAAGCACACAGCCAAGACAACGCAGGAGTGGCTTCGGTACAAGTCTCAATGTTCTTGAATGGCCCAGCCAGAGCCCATACTTGAACCCGCTTGTAGCGTCTTACCCAAGAAGACTCGAGGCTGTAATCGCTGCCAATGGTGCTTCAACAAAGTACTGAGTAAAGGGTCTGGATACTTAAGTAAATGTGATATTTCATAAAAATAAATATACATTTATATTTATATATATATTTATATCTATATATTTATATTTATATCTATATATTTATATATATTTATATATATGTTTATAGATATCAATCTACACACAATAACCCATAATGACGAAGCAAAAACAAGTTAGAAATGTTTGCAAATGCATAATCAACGTAAACAATAAATAGGCCTACATTTTTAGTCTGTTTTTAGTCTTTGCTATAATAAAGGCTTTACAATTTTTTTTTACAACCGACTCGTTTATAATTTATGTAGTGTTTACATTGTTCCAAACTGTCAGAAAAATGATATTGTAATGTAGCACCATCTGTTTGGCACACGTAATATGCATGCAGCATTTGCTCCTTTCCTTATTTTTCTTGATCTTCAGTATTTTCTAGCCAAATTTATTCTACATTACCTCCCGAGCAACCAGTAAACATTCCCCGTTTCGAATTTGTCACTTGTTTTGCTGTTACTTTGTTCAGAGTTTCTAACCAATTTAATGATGTGATTATGATATGTTGTAGGTCAGGCCCTGTTGGTCATGTGCATGTGGTGCATACATGTGATGTAATGAGAGCAAGGTTTGAGGCCAAGGGAATAGGGAATGTTTTTCCTAAACAATTTAAGGATTTCGGTAACATAACTTTTCAGTCAGAAATGGCTGTAGTTGTTGCAGCTTCAGCAACACGGACAGCACCATAAACACCGTTGATGGTCTGTGATGGTCGCTGCAGCAGGGAGGAGAGCGATACAACGGGTGCTCGTCACAGTCACTCGCTGTCTTTTTGTTTTGGTGACAGCGCCTCGAGTCTGAGCCAGGCGCAGCACAATCAAATCAATTGCGGTGGGACTCCCTCTAGTCGTTTGTCTTAATTATTTCATCAGTGCTCTTAAAGCTTCAGACAAGCTCAGTGCATATAGTTGATTTGATTAAAACACATAGGATGTGTCTATATATGGAAAAATACACGTTTTTAAAATTGAGACCAATCGATTGGTCGAACGAACAGATGGCTCTTGGTCGGCCAATTTTTTTTTATAGTTTGTGATGGGCTGGAGCAAATGCCAGCACACCATGTAGCACCATGTGACTGCTGAATTTGGACTGACCTATGTGAATTAGAGGTCGACCGATTATGATTTTTCAACGCCGATAACGATTATTGGAGGACCAATAATAGCCGATACCGATTAATCGGACGATTTTTATTTTATTTTTTAATTATATAAAAAAAATTTTTTTATTTGTAATAATGACAATTACAACAATACTGAATTAACACTTTTATTTTAACTTAATATAATACATCGATCAAATCAATTTCGACCTTGGTTTAAATAATGCAAAAACAAAGTGTTGGAGAAGAAAGTAAAAGTGCAATATGTGCCATGTAAGAAAGCTAACGTTTAAGTTTCTTGCTCAGAACATGAGAACATATGAAAGCTGGTGGTTCCTTTTAACATGAGTCTTCAATATCCCCAAGTAAGACGTTTTAGGTTGAGGTTATTATAGGAATTATAGGACTATTTCTCTCTCTACCATTTGTATTTCATATACCTTTGACTATTGGATGTTCTTGTAGGCACTTTAGTATTGCCAGTGTAACAGTATAGCTTCCATCCCTCTCCTCGCCCCTACCTGGGCTCGAACCAGGAACACATCGACAACAGCCACCCTCGAAGCATCGTTACCCATTGCTCCACAAAAGCTGCGGCCAACTACTCCAAGTCTCAGAGCGAGTGACGTTTGAAACGCTATTAGCGCGCACCCCGCTAACTAGCTAGCCATTTCACATCGGTTACACCAGCCTAATCTCGGGAGTTGATAGGCTTGAAGTCATAAACAGCGCAATGCAGAGCAGCTGGCAAACGCACGAAAGTGCTGTTTGAATGAATGCTTACGAGCATGCTGCTGCCTACCACCGCTCAGTCAGACTGCTCTCTCAAATATCAAATCATAGACCTAATTATAACATAATAACACACAGAAATACGAGCCTTAGGTCATTAATATGGTCAAATCCGGAAACTATCATTTTGAAAATAAAATGTTTATTCTTTCAGTGAAATACGGAACCGTTACGTATTTTATCTAACGGATGGTATCCATGAGTCTAAATATTGCTGTTACATTGCACAAACTTCAATGTTATGTCATAATTACGTACAATTCTGGCAAATTAGTTCGCAACGAGCCAGGCGGCCCAAACTGCTGCATATACCCTGACTCTGTTACACAGAACGCAAGAGAAGTGACACAATTTCCCTAGTTAAAAGACATTAGCAGGCAATATTAACTAAATATGCAGGTTTAAAAATATACAGTGGGGAGAACAAGTATTTGATACACTGCCGATTTTGCAAGTTTTCCTACTTACAAAGCATGTAGAGGTCTGTAATTTTTATCATAGGTACGCTTCAACTGTGAGAGACAGATTTTTCAGCTCTTTCAGAACATCAGCTATCTGGATTTGGGTGAAGGAGAAATGGTGGGGGTTTTGGCGGGTTGCTGTGGAGGGTGCCGGGCAGTTGACCGGGGTAGGAGTAGCCAGGTGGAAAGCATGGCCAGCTGTAGAGAAATGCTTATTGAAATTCTCAATTATAGTGGATTTATCGGTGTTGATAGTGTTTCCTAGCTTCAGAGCAGTGGGCAGCTGGGAGGAGGTGCTCTTATTCTCCATGGACTTTACAGTGTCCCAGAACTTTTTTGAGTTAGTACTACAGGATGCAAATTTCTGTTTGAAAAAGCTAGCCTTAGCTTTCCTAACTGCCTGTGTATATTTGTTCCTAACTTCCCTGAAAAGTTGCATATCACGGGGGCTATTCGATGCTAATGCAGAAAGACACAGGATGTTTTTGTGCTGGTCAAGGGCAGACAGGTCTGGAGTGAACCAAGGGCTATATCTATTCCTAGTTCATTTTTTTTTGAATAGGGCATGCTTATTTAAGATGGTGAGGAAGGCACTTTTAAAGAATAGCCAGGCATCATCTACTGACGGGATGAGGTCAATGTCATTCCAGGATACCCCGGCCAGGTCGATTAGAAAGGCGTGCTCGCAGAAGTGTTTTAGGGAGCGTTTGACAGTGATGAGGGGTGGTCGTTAGGTCGCAGTCCCATTACGGATGCAGGCAATGAGGCAGTGATCGCTGAGATCTTGGTTGAAAACAGCAGAGGTGTATTTGGAGGGCGAGTTAGTTAGGATGACATCTATGAGGGTGCCCGTGTTTACGGATTTGGCGTTTTACCTGGTAGGTTCATTGATCATTTGTGTGAGATTGAGGGCATCAAGCTTAGATTGTAGGATGGCCGGGGTGTTAAGCATGTCACAGTTTAGGTCACCTTGTAGCACGAGCTCAGAAGATAGATGGGGGGCAATCAATTCACATATGGTATCGAGGGCACAGCTGGGGGCAGAGGGAGGTCCATAGCAAGCGGCAACAGTGAGACCTGGATAGTAATACAGAACTCTGCAGGCTATCTTTGCAGTAGATTGCAACACCGCCCCCTTTGGCAGTTCTATCTTGGCGGAAATTGTTATAGTTAGCGATGGAGATTTCAGGGTTTTTGGTGGTTTTCCTAAGCAAGGATTCAGACACGGCTATAACATCCGGGTTGGCAGAGTACTAAAGCAGTGAGTAAAACAAACTTAGGGAGTAGTCTTCTAATGTCAACCTCTACATCACCAGAGGAGAAGTAGGATAAGGGTACGGCTAAAGGCTATAAGAACTGCCCGTCTAGCACGTTCGGAACAGAGTAAAAGGAGCAGGTTTCTGGGCACGATAGCATAGATTCAAGGCATAGTGTACGGACAAAGGTAAGGTAGAATGTGAGTACATTGGAGGTAAACCTAGGCATTGAGTAATGATGAGAGAGATATAGTCTCTAGAGACGTTTAAACCAGGTGATGTCATCGCATATGTTGGAGGTGGAACAACATGGTTGGTTAAGGTATATTGAGGAGGGCTAGAGGCTCTACAGTGAAATAAGACAGTAATCACTAACCAGGACAGTAATGGACGAGGCATATTGATATTAGAGAGAGGCATGCGTAGTCAAGTGAACATATGGGTCCAGTGAGTGGTTGGGCTGACTGGGGACACGGCGATTCAGACAGTTAGCACGCCGATGCTATCAAGCTAACAGTTAGTAGGCCGGGGCTTAACAAGCTAGCAGTTAGCAGACCGGGGCTGGCAAGCTAGCAGTTAGCAGTTAGCAGACCGGGGCAAGCAAGCTAGCAGTTAGCAGATGGGGGTAAGTCTGTTTTTGCCTCTTCATGCGGTGACGTCGATAGACCAGTCGTGGAATTAGTAGAAGTTGAGGTTAAGGAAAATATTTTAAAAGATATGCGAAGAAAAAAATGTAAAAATATATATATACAAGGGACACGACAGGACAAAGACGTCTGACTGCTAAGCCATCTTGGTTTCCATCTTAGTTAACTAGTGATTATGCTAAGATTGATTGTTTTTTATAAGATACGTTTAATGCTAGCTAGCACCTTACCTTGGCTCCTTGCTGCACTCGCATAACAGGTAGTCAGCCTGCCACGCAGTCTCCTCGTGAAGTGCAATGTAATCGGCCATGATCGGTGTCCAAAAATGCCGATAACCGATTGTTATGGAAACTTGAAATCAGCCCTAATTAATCACCCTATCCGATTAACCGGTCGACCTCTAATGTGAATGTTGTAAACCCTCTCCCTCCCGTCAGGCCTTTCCTTCGGCAGCAGCGTCTCTACTTTGTGTTTGCTAATATGCTGAGCTCTGTGTCAGCCTGGCTGATCATCATCCTGCTCATCCTGCTCAGCCTGCTGCCTGAGATCCTGCTGCTGGTCCTCCGAAAGCCCCGCGGGCCCCACTCACGACAGGTACTGTCCACACACAGAGATACCATATCGTTTTAATGTTAAAAGGGATAACAACTGTTCAAAACACTTCATGGTAGTTTTCCTGTGTTCATATCTTTCATAATTTCTATGGGCTATGACTTGTCCTTTATGCGTCAGTGGAATGAGGAGACGTTCAGGCGTCCCTGTATTTCTGTTTATACATCATACACATCTTTGTTTACATTTATAATTAACATTTTGTCCTTGAAAGTATCCATTTGTGTCTCCAAGAAGACTTGGTCATGCTTGACGGAGCCCAACACATTAAAGGATCCGCCCCTTTTTAAAATGTTCACCTAAAATGACATACCCAAATCTAACTACCTGTAGCTCAAACTACCTGTAGCTCAGGCCATCATGAAGGGAGGTCATTATGAATTATTCTAGCCCAGGCACAATTTTGACTTTGGCCACTAGATGGCAGCAATGTATGTGCAAAGTTTTAGACTGATCCAATGAACTATTGCGTATCTATTCAAAATGTTGTATCAAGACTGCCCAAATGTCTGATTTGTGTTGTTGATATGGATGGAGATCACAGGAATAATCAGATTGCCCCAGTCTCCCTTCTGAGGCCAGTATCCCCTGGTATTGTCTGTCACTCAATTAACTCCCCATGAGTCAAATTAGTTTTCCTTCAAAGTATTAGGAATGGTGTGATGACTCATCATTTGGTTATTAATTTCAAGTTATATGAAATCTATTTGATTTTTCAACTAAAATATCCCCTTACAAATGCTTTTTTTGTATGGCCAATAGATGTAAATGTTTAACAACCTCATAATGATTTTCATAATTTTCATGAGATCAGATTAAAAGGTGTCGGGGACACACTGGGTGGGCAGCTATTTGTGCACCATAGAACTCATTGTCTATCAATTCGGTGGTTGAAATACATTTAATTAAATGTAATTTATATTTAAGTTGTTTTTGCTCTCAGGTAACCTCAAAGGGTTTGATATAACATTAATTGAGACCAAGAAAGGTTACATTTTAACCCACAATACCAATACTCTTCTAACAGCAAGAGTCTAACCTGATACCATTGAGTAAAGTTGTTGAAAGCTATACGGTCTCTGCAAAGGCCCAATCCCACCCAGAGCTATATATATTTTGTTGAGAGAGCGAGCGAGAGACCAACGACAATTCCCTATGAAATGACCCACTGTAAACAAGCAAAACAGAGCAGTGAATTTAAGCCGTTTTTATTGATTAGCATTCAACATAATGTCTGTACTGAAGTCAACGTTCACTATTGGAGGCTATGGAGGAGAAAGTGGCGCTCTCAGAACGTTCAGACAGAAACCGCGTTGGCCCAACTCTCTGTTTATTAGGTACACCCATCTAGTACCCGGTCGGACAGCCTGAGTTCTACGGGGCATGGATTCTACAAGTCGGGAAAGTTCAACAGGGATGTTGCTCCATGCTGACGCGATGGCGTCACGCAGTTGCTGCAGATTGGACGGCGGTACACCACCGCCACCAGCCTGTACTATTGACATCAGGCAGGATGGGTCCATGGACTCATGCTGCTTACGCCAAATCCTGACTCTACGATCAGCATGACGCTACAGGAACCGTGATTTGTCGGACCAGGCAATGTTTTTCCACTCAATTGTTCAGTATTGGTGATCACGTGCCAATTGGAGCTGCTGCTTCTTGTTTTTAGCTGATAGGAGTGGAACCTTGTGTGGTCGCTGTAATAGCCCATTCGTGACTAGGATCGCCGAGATGCAGTTCTGCTGGCCTGTTAGCTTGCGCGATTCTTGCCATTTTCCTTTGACCTCTCGACAATTAGCTGTTTTCGTCCACAGGACTGCCGCTGACTGGATGCCTATTGTTTGTCCCACCATTCTCGGTAAACCCTAGACCAGGGGTCTCCAACCTCTTCTAGCATGCGAGCTACTTAAAACAAATAAAGTTGCAAGCTATTTTTTTATAGCTTTCAAATAGGCTCATTCTTCTCCTCTACTCTGCAACTTTTCTCGGGTCCTTAGTGTATGATGGTTAATAAACGGTATTTGGCACGACAGGCACCATACAATTATTTTGTATTTTCTGTTTTATTTTTCCTGGTTTTGGATAATTTTCAGTTTTTTACTCTCTTATATTTTACTCTCAATATTACAATTATTCAAAGAAACAACACATTGATGTTCTGAGTCCATGTCAGTGCTTAAATCACATCAGAAAACCATTTCTGAGGTCTGAAAAAGAAAAAGTAACACATTTAGATTTGAGTTTAATAACCCTTTAATAGCGCATTTAGCAAGAGAGGAATGTGTCATTCTGATGTTTCTGCTATTAGGCCTACTGCTGCAGCACATGCTGACTGCTGCTGCAGTCATGACACTTTGCACAACTATGGCAACCGCTAACAGTTAATGTTTAATTGAGGAGGGTTTTGGAGAAAGTCGGAGAACCCTGCAGTAGACACTCTTGTGCGTAAAAAGCCCAGGAGGGCGGCCCTTTCTGAGATACTGGATCCGGTGTGCCTGGCACAGGTCATGTCACGCTCAAAGTTGCTTAGGTCACTCGTTTGGTTCAATCGACCGTTCAATCGAATAGTAACTGGAGGCCTGTCTGCCTGCTTTATATAGCAGGCCACATGACTCACTGTCTGTGGGAGCGAACCATTTTCGTCAACGGGGTAGTGTACCTAATTAACTGGCCGGTGAGTGTGTATACATACATACAGTTGAAGTCAGAAGTTTACATACACCTTAGCCAAATACATTTAAACTCCGTTTTTCACAATTCCTGACATTTAATCCTAGTAAAAATTCCCTGTCTTAGGTCAGTTAGGATCACCACTTTATTTTAAGAATGTGAAATGTCAGAATAATAGTCGAGAGAATGATTTATTTCAGCTTTTATTTATTTCATCACATTCCCAGTAGGTCAGAAGTTTACATACACTCAATTAGTATTTGGTAGCATTGCCTTTAAATTGTTTAACTTGTATCAAACATTTCAGGCCATAAGCTTCCCACAGTAAGTTGGGTAAATTTTGGCCCATTCCTCCTGACAGAGCTGGTGTAACTGAGTCAGGTTTGTAGGCCTCCTTGCTTGCACACGATTTTTCAGTTCTGCCCACAAATGTTCTATAGGATTGAGGTCAGGTCTTTGTGATGGCCACTCCAATACCTTGACTTTGTTGTCCTTAAGCCATTTTGCAACAACTTTGGAAGTATGCTTTGGGGTCATTGTCCATTTGAAAGACACATTTGCGACCAAGCTTTAACTTCCTGACTGATGTTGCTTCAATAAATCCACATCATTTTCCCTCATGATGCCATCTATTTTCTGAAGTGCACCAGTCTTTCCTGCAGCAAAGCACCCCCACAACATGATGCTGCCACCCCCGTGCTTCACAGTTGGGATGGTGTTCTTCGGCTTGCTAGCATCCCCCTTTTTCCTCCAAACATAACAATAGTCATTATAGCCAAACAGTTCTATTTTTGTTTCATCAGACCAGAGGACATTTCTAAAAAAGTACGATCTTTGTCCACATGTGCAGTTGCAAACCGTAGTCTGGCTTTTTTATGGCGGTTTTGGAGCAGTGGTTTCTTCGTTTCTGAGCGGCCTTTCAGGTTATGTCGATATAGGACTCGTTTTACTGTGGATATAGATACTTTTGTACCTGTTTCCTCCAGCATCTTCACATGGTTCTTTGCTGCTGTTCTGGGATTGATTTGCATTTTTCACACAAGTACATTAATCTCTAGGAGACAGAACGCGTCTCCTTCCTGAGTGGTATGACGGCTGCGTGGTCCCTTAGTGTTTATACTCTCGTACTGTTGTTTGTACAGATGAACGTGGTACCTTCAGGCGTTTGGAAATTGCTCCCTTAGATGAACCAGACTTGTGGAGGCCTACAATTCTTCTCTGAGGTCTTGGCTGATTTCTTTTGATTTCCCATGATGTCAAGCAAAGAGGCACTGAGTTTGAAGGTAGGCCTTGAAATACATCCGCAGGTACACCTCTAATTGACTCAAATTATGTCAATTAGTCTATCATAAACTTCTAAAGCCATGACATAATTTTCTGGAATTTTCCAAGCTTTTTAAAGGCACAGTCAACTTAGTGTATGTAAACTTCTGACCCACTGGAATTGTGATACAGTGAATTATAAATTAAATAATGTCTGTAAACAATTGTTGGAAAAATGTCTTGTCATGCACAAAGTAGATGTCCTAACCGACTTGCCACAACTATAGTTTGTTAACAAGAAATTTGTGGAGTGGTTGAAAAACAAGTTTTAATGACTCCAACCTAAGTCTATGTAAACGTCCGACTTCAACTGTACATGCATGCATACAAAAGTATCTGCACACCCCTTCAAATTAGTGGATTTGGCTATTTCAGCCTCAACAAAAATCAAGCACACAGTCATGCAATCTCCATAGACAAACATTGGCACTAGAATGGCCTTACTGAAGAGATCAGTGACTTTCAATGTGGCACCTGTCATTGGATGCCACCTTTCCGCCCTGCTAGATCTGTCCTCGGTTGCAACACTCACTACCGAGTTCCAAACTGCCTCTGGAAGCAACGTCAGCACAAGAGCTGTTCGTCGGGAGCTTCAAGAAATGGGTTTCCGTGGCCTAGCAGCCGCACACAAGCCTAAGATCACCATGCGTTCTCTGGAGTGATGAATCACGCTTCACCATCTGGCATTCCGACGGATGAATCTGGAGTGTTAATGTATTAATAATTTGGGGAGTGCTTATATTTGTCCTGTTACACGTTTCTTGCGTATCCCACCACCTCCTGAGACACCGGCTGGGAGTGGGGTCACTGCCAGGGTCACCATTACACGGCGCCCCTGGAGCAATTAGGGTTAAGTGCCTTATTCAAGTGCACAGGGAGTTTTCACCTTACCGGCTCCGGTATTCGAGCCAGCGACCTTTCGGTTACTGGCACAACGACCTAACCTGGAGGCTAGCTTGCCCCTCTCTATATAAGACTCTGCCCCACCCTAACTAAATGCTATCTTTCTAACTCTGCTGCTTTGTATTAATACATTCTCTACAGTCTCTCCCCCTCTGTCTCACTTCCTCTTATTGCCTCTTCTGTTTCTTCCTTTCTGTCCTGCCTGCTTTGCTGCAGATCAAGCCACGGCTTCCTTCGTCGGGGACGTCCACTATCTTCATGCTGTCGCAGACCGCCAGTACTCACAGCTTCTCCTGGAGTGACTGAGGTCTCTCTCTCTCTGCCTGCTTTTCCCCTTTACTGCCTCTCCTCTTCTCTCCTCCTTGTCCCCCTTCCCACTCTCCTCCTTGTTCCCCCACTCTCCTCCTTGCTCCCCCACTCTCCTCCCATCTGTCCTGTCCTGCTTGTCAGATTCGTCCCCTCCTCCTTCCTTTAACATCCAGCCGTCCTTGATTGACCATTCTAGAGGTTCCCTGTTCAGGTCATGGTGAGGTTAAAGAGAAGCTACCTTTCTAACCACTGTCTAGACTGGGTGGTACATTTTTTTGTTATTTCAGGATAATTTGAGAATGCTTATGTAAGTGCTGGGTTGCCCAATGCCCAGCCATCTCACTTCCCCAGCAATTGTGGTTTTTCGTTTGTTGCTGCAGCGTTGGTCCTATGTCTAATTCAGTATGTCTGAGTGCATCAGTCAGTGTGTCTTTCCTGCCCGTGCTGCCACTGTGCCTGCTGTCTCTGCATGCCTGTCCAGGTGAATGTAGCACGCAAAGAAATGAGGTTTACCTGCATGCCAGAGTGCCCCAGACTCCAGCCACCCCCATACCCTGGACCCCACCACCGCAGTGGGCCACTACAGACATTTCTGGGTGGTTGTGTGTTGCTATGAATGTGTCTTTTTAATCAGAACTTTCTAGTGAAAGTCACCCAAATGCCTCAAAGGATATTTGAAGTATTTGGATAGCTGTACCAATAATGTGTATTAGTCTATTAAGGTGGCTTTGTGTTGATTTTAAATAATGCAACATTAAGAACGACGCAAGCTTTCTCAAACATTGACCCTCCTGGGTAGAGGAGAGAGAATTCACCAAGGCGAGTGTGTGTTTAAACTACATTACATTGTCCAACTTCTGTCTCAAGTGTGTAAGTGTCTGTCTGTCAGCACGAGGTGCCATTAGTGTCTCTTGCTTCGCCCTTCCAGAAGAAGCCGGTGGTTCAGTCTGGCGAGGGGAAAACCCAGTCTCCCCGGTCTTCAGCCAGGCCCCTGCTCATGCGAACCTTTTCAGACGAGTCCAATACTATCCTATGAACAGGTACCGACCCCCAACTCTGCCCCTTAGTTAAAACAATCAAATACCCCCCAAAAGAAACCCTTTAGCTGTCTAGATCTGCCGAGACTCAGTACTCTTTAACTGTAACCAGAATCCAGTTTCCAAATCCTGCTTCCCGTGCCTTCAACATGTAAGATCTTTTTTTAAGAAGTTGGTTCAGTCCTCTAATGGCTACTGTAACCCATACTTCCTGGGTGTTGAGCTCTGATTGGTTGGCTGAAAAGTGTATTTGTCATAATGGCTGCGTCATATTTTTGCTTGTGAAATATGTACATACATTCTTATGGACAAAGATTTGGATAAACATTTAACTGGCCGACTGTATAAATTGATGTCAGAAGGGGAGCCTTTTCCAATATGATCCACTAAGCCAGGACAGTCAATTCTCTTTTCAGCCTTCCAGTAGACGACCAGCTCATTGTGGCCTTGCATGTGGTCTTTAAGGATTTCCAGTTACATTTTTGACTAAGTATGGACTCCGTTGAGGATCGGGGATTATTTTGTCTCATCAGTGTGTGTGTGTGTGAATGTGAGTAAGTCTGTTTTTCTTTTGCCTCTTTATTCCTAATGAAATATTGCAGACCTCGTAATCTGCCTTTTTAATTTCTCCCCTTATGGAGTTGTCATTTATATGGTGGTTGTGGTGTCCCTCCTGGTTGCATGTGCAATGTACTACTTGTGTGTTACTGGCGTCTTGTATTCTCCATTTGCAAGTACTACATTTTGTTACCCCTTTCCTTTGCCTGATTGTATGTTGCTCTTCCTACATCAAAATGAACTGACCGTTGCCTGGAGTGAATGTGTCAAATAAAATAAAATTGTATTGGTCAAATATGTGTACATGACCAATACAATGTGATGTGGGTGGGTTCCATTCAGGGCTCTAAAGTGCCACCATTTTGGTCCAATATGCGGCTAAATATTTCTGCTGTGCGACAAGACATTTTAATTTGGGAGCACCAGTGCGACTACAAAAATATCTGTCAGATTCTAATTGTTGTAATGATTAAGGGAAAGAGGATGCCTAGTCAGTTGCACAACTGAATGCATTCAACCCAAATGTCTTCCGCATTCAACCCAAGACCTTTGAATCAGAGAGGTGCGGGGGGGGGCTGCCTTAATCGACGTCCACGTCATTGGCGCCGGGGAGCAGTTCTTGTGGGGGGGTTAACTGCCTTCCTCAAGGGCAGAACGATTTTACAGCTCAAACGGCTAGACTACCTGCCGCCCCTTCGCTGTTTCCGAGTACCCTAGATAAAAAAGTGAGCGCAGATTCCTGACCGTGGTGGTGTCACCATTACTACAGAGAGAACCGCTCGTCTGTAGCCAGAACCGTTCGACAATTGTGACCATGTTACTGGCGCTACAGTTTTGCTGGATGCATCTCCATTGGTGGAGATAATAAACGAATGTCTTAACAGTGTTAGATATTACTTTCTAGGGTACAAAATGTGCTTCAAAAGTACATAGAATTCATATAGGCCCAATAAAGGCTGTATATCTCAATCGATATTAAAATGACATTTCCTGGTGCTCCTAAATTTTATGTGGTGCTCCTAACTTTAAAAGAAATTGGGTGCTACCATGGTAAAATGCTAATTTAGAGCCCTGGTTCTGTTTATTGGAAAGTCTGGGTTAACACCAGGCTTTACGCTCACATCCATCACCTGTATTTAACCTGCTTCTCTATTCTTCCCAGCCTTCAGAGGACTCCCTCCTAAAAACATCCAGGTAAAACAAGGGCTAATCTCACATGTCTTAATCCTCGGCTATCGCCTCATGGTCTTCTTGGGTTCCATACACTTCATCAGGGATGATCACATGATATCAGAGCAGTAGACATTCTTTGATTTGAGCGAATCTCTGTTTTCAGGGGAGGTGTGTCCAATCAATTTTATTCAGGGGTATGTGGTCAATTCTATCTGATTTTTGGGGTCAACATTTAATGGTGTCTGTCATGGTGCTGCTCTTTGTTACCACCTTCCAGTTGTTGGCATTTGGCAGGAGCAGGATTCTGTCTATGGAGGTGGACTGACTTCTGTCTCTGTATTTGTCCTCTCCAGATCGCTGCCGTCACGCCCTTGTCCTACAAGCACCTGATCGGGCAGGAGTGAAGGGCAGAAAGGAGGGTCAACTATACTGCGGCCAGTGTCTTTCAGGCCCCCATGGTAGTCAAGCTGGCTGCCTGCACTTTTGCCTAATCTAAAAAGAAAATGGAAATTGATAAAAAGAAAATAGAAAAGATGCTAGAAGAGCCAGGGCTGGACTCCTGTCAACCTCTTCCTGTTTCCCTCTGCATGTCTGCAGAGTACTGCACCACCGGCCCACGCAGCACAGGCCGTTTTTACCACCGTTTTTACTGCACTATTCAGACAGGAGGCATGAGTTTCCGCAGTTCTTTTTCTTTTTTTGAATTCTTTCTTTAAAAAATGGAAATGAATGTTTACACGGCTACCTTGTCAGTAGTACTACTACGATCTGCTGTGTTCTAACATGCAGCCACACCTCCACTGACCCAGAATGATTCATCTGCATGAAACGAAGGAGGTTCCATGAATGCCACATTCCACTTGTTATTACTTGTGTGTTTAGGTCAAGGTTTGTTAAAACAAAAATACAAATGTTACGTAACTTTCTTAAACAGATTCCACAGTTCCAGGCCCAAATAGTTTGTACAGTACCAGTCAAAAGTTTTAGAACACCTTCTCATTCAAGGGTTTTTCTTTATTTTTATTATTTTCTTCATTGTAGAATAATAGTGAAGACATCAAAACTATCAAATAACACATATGGAATCATGTAGTAACCATTTTTTTTTTTAACAAATCAAAATATATTTCAGGTTCTTCAAAGTAGCCACCCTTTGCCTTGATGACAGCTTTGCACACTCTTGGCATTCTCTCAACCAGCTTCATAAGGAATGCTTTTCCAACAGTCTTAAAGGAGTTCCTACATATGCTGAGCACTTGTTGGTTGCTTTTCCTTCACTCTGCGTGTGGTCCAACTCATCCCAAACCGTCTCAATTGGGTTGAGGTTGAGTGATTGTGGAGGCCAGGTCATCTGATGCAGCACTCCATCACTCTCCTTGGTCAAATAGCCCTTACACAGCCTGGAGGTGTTGGGTCATTGTCCTGTTGAAAAACAAATGATACTCCCAATAAGCGCAAACCAGGTGGGATGGTCGCTGCATAATTCTGTGGTAGCCATGCTGGTAAAGTGTGCCTTGAATTCTAAATAAATCACAGAAAATGTCACCAGCAAAGCACCATCACACCTCTTCCATGCTTCATGGTGGCAACCACACATGCGGAGATCATCCGTTAACCTAGGTTGGAACCAAAAATCTCAAATTTGGACTCGTCAGACCAAAGGACAGATTTCCGCCGGTCTAATGTCCATTGCTTGTGTTTCTTGGCCCAAGCAAGTCTCTTCTTATTGGTGTCCTTTAGTAGTGGTTTCTTTGCAGCAATTCGACCATGAAGGCCTGATTCACACAGTCTCCTCTGAACAGTTGATGTGTCTGTTACTTGAACTCTGTGAAGCATTTATTTGGGCTCTCATTTGAGGTGCAGTTAACTCTAATGAACGTATCCTCTGCAGCAGAGGTAACTCTGGGTATTCCTTTCCTGTGGTGGTCCTCATGAGAGACAGTTTCATCACAGCTCTTGATGGTTTTTGCGACTGCTCTCGGAGAAACATTCAAAGTTCTTGAAATGTTCTGAATTGACTGACCTTCATGTCTTAAAGTAATGATGGTCTGTTGTTTCTCTTTGCTTATTTGAGCTGTTCTTGCCATAATATGGACTTAGCCTTATTTGGTAAAAGACCATCTTCTGTTTCCCACACCTACCTGTCACGACACAACTGATAGGCTCAAACGCATTAAGAAGGAAATAAATCCCTAAATTAACATTTAACAAGGCACAGATTGTTAATTGAAATGCGTTCCAGGTGACTACCTCATGATGGCAAAGGGTGGCTAATTTGAAGAATCAAATATAAAATTCATTTTGAATAAACTTTTTTTGGTTACTACATTATTTCATGTGTTATTTCATAGTTTTGATGTCTTCACTATTATTCTACAAAGTAGAAAATAGTAAGAAATAAAGAAAAACCCTTGAATGAGTAGGTGTGTCCAGACTTTTGACTGGTACTGTAAGTTACATGATTCCAGTCGAGTCCAGGGCAAAGAAAGCATGTTCGCTCAATACAGACTACACTGCACACGGGTTACTGAATATCTTGAAAAAAAATGGATACTGAGAAGGGAGGGTTTAGAGGCACAGCCCCCTACTGTGCTAAGGGAGGGTTTAGAGGCACAGCCCCCTACTGGGTTAAGGGAGGGTTTAGAGGCACAGCCCCCTACTGTGCTAAGGGAGGGTTTAGAGGCACAGCCCCCTACTGTGCTAAGGGAGGGTTTAGAGGCACAGCCCCCTACTTGGCTAAAAGGGTTTAGAGGCACAGCCCCCTACTGTGCTAAGGGAGGGTTTAGAGGCACAGCCCCCTACTGTGCTAAGGGGGGGTTTAGAGGCACAGCCCCCTACTGGGTTAAGAGGGTTTAGAGGCACAGCCCCCTACTGGGTTAAGAGGGTTTAGAGGCACAGCCCCCTACTGGTTTAAGTCTCCATTTTCTCATCTTCCCAAAAAGTGTGTATGTGAGTTAATCAAAATGACTGGTAATGACTTGTGCTTGCCAACGTTTCTACCTGGTTCCGTGTTTGGAGCATGACATGTATCTTCCAAGCAGAAGGCCGGTGATAATATAAGAAAATCCCAATTGGATTGTGAAAATTATTATATGTGCTGTAGCTATAGATCTTAACCTGTTTGAATGCCTAGTGCTTGAAGCCAAAAATGTGTCTGACCTGGGGAGATGCGTGTCATGCCCAGCACCGTCCAAATATTGCAAAATGTGTTGCGGAGTGTGAGCAAGTTGTTTATGTGTGAATGTGTTTCTCATACATCGGTTTCCCAGCTGTACTGGATGGGATCGATGGCCTAAAAAGCAACCTGTGTGTTGCATTGAGACACGTACAGTGTTTTCATAGGAATACCTGTAGCTTCCTTGTAGATTAGCATGTGGTTGTCATGACCTGTCATCTAAAGGACATCAGGAGTTCTGAGGATATTCCTTTGGGCATGCAGTCAGAAAGGCACATTTGTCATATGCTGAAACACACACACACATAATGCGCACACACCTACGCATTCACTAATACGCACATGCACTAAAAACCTAAAATGAGGTATCGATGTCCCATTACCACTTAGTGTTTGTCAAAGGTAACGATCACAACTCCAGACTTTCTCGTCAGGTAATGTGACCACCTGCTTACCTTACATCAACATCCATATCTATTTACGATATCTGAGAAGGGTTTCTTACTGACCTCTAGTGTTAGTGCTTCATACATTCCATTTCTACATGCCATGATATGAATCACTTTTACATACTATGGGAGGAATTTTGTTCTTGGAACGTGTAAGAATCTATTTGACATATTTATTGTTCTGTGTAATTTTACCCACAAATGTTATATTTTTATTACGTATTTTTTTTATTGTGCAATTTCAGTATGCCTGTGTTACTTCAGACAAGATGTGTGCCCCTGTGCCAACACGTATATCCTACCTTACACCTCTACCATATCCTGTTCCCTCCACCGTTCTGGTCGCAGGTCAGATTACAGAGCACTGGTTAGAGGTCAGTTAAGCCATATCTAGGCTTTGAATGGAGCTTCTGGTATTTCTGGCACAGAGGGGTATGTCTTGTCCTTTAAAGAAATGCCATAACGATCAAGTATTTGATTATTATGGCTGTAGTTCCTAAGTTCAGTAGCTTTAGTTCAGATGGACTTCATTCCAGATCCTTAGTGGTTGGAGATACTGTAACATCTACATGCTGGCTGTACATGATACTGAGCATATGCAACCTGGTGTCCCCTCCCCTCCATGCCAAATGTGATTTACCATACTTTCATATGGGAGAAATGTATATATTTTTCTTGACTTCAAGGGTCTGGAAACTCCAGAGGGTTGTGTACACCAGATGGCTATATTACGGAGAACTCTATTGTAACATTTCCTTTTGAAACACTAAAGCTATCAGGGGGCTGAGTATGGGCTGTACTCAGACTAGTGTGGAGACACCGCTGGACTCTCACCTGCCTGGGCTGTGTCCTAGGTCGGGGTAGGAGGAGCACTTACTATATTGGGGGGGGGGGGGCATTACAGATGCCGTTTTCAAAAGCTTACAAAATGTATTGGTTTCTTGTGTTTTGCCTGACCAAAAAAAAAAAAGAATGATTGATTGATTGTATTTTTAATGCAACCCTTTTTCCAGCCATTTTTGTAAGAATAATCGAAACGTCCCAAAAAAAAAATGCACGAGTGGCTGGATGAATGTGGAGAATGGCCCTGTCCCACGGGTGACCGCTGGGGTGGGGTGCCGTGGGGTGACGGGCACAAAATGGGCACCGCACCCCGGCGCCAGGACCACCCCACATCTGGCCCCTCGGGCTCCAGCCTCGGCACTCTGAACCTCCGACCTGAATGTAGCACTTTAAGACCAGTTTGTTCAACACAGTTTTTCTGTAATAAATCACAATATTATGAATTTGTGGTATGCTTGAGTGAACTTGTGTATCAGCAAGCGTACTTGACTTATGCTTAGCATGGTCTGTTAGTGTGGGCTTTGCAGGACTGCACGCATGTGTGTGCACCACAGGAGGCTGCTGATAGGAGGACGGTTCATTAAAATTGCTGGGATGAAATGGTATCAAACTCAGGTAAACCATGTGTTTTGATGTATTTGGTACCATTTATTCCATTCTAGCAATTACAATGAGCCCATCCTCCCCAATTAAGGCACCTCCAGCCGCCTGTGGACTGTGTGTGTACGCCTGGCCACACCAAGCAGATGCTCTGCGGTAATGAGGTGGCTGAGAGGCTTAACTGGATCAACAGGGCTGCTGAAGGCTAGAGCTCCACAGCAGAGTTCAGACGTACCGCTGGCCGAGTGGCCCTGTAGCACGCCACTCAACCTGCCACCACAGCACCACCCGACACTGTGTGTGTGTATTAATGTATGTTCATATCCTTCTGTTACTCTACTCCTTCCGTGGATCCATGTGTGTCTGAGTCCTGGTCGGTTGAGGGGAGACGTAGGCAGAGTAACTGGGGGAGTGGAGATGAGTGAAGCTGTGTCTATTTTATACAATGACACCCGTTCATGTTCCTGTGCCTTCGGTTGAATGTGTTCGTTGTGTGTTAATGTGTGTGCACTTGCATGGGCAGAACAATTTGTTGGCTTAGACAAGAACGGGAGAATAATGTACCGTTTACAATGGCTCTATTGACACTTAAATGTGTAGCACACGGTTCTCTGTGTGTGTCCCAGAAT
Organism: Salvelinus alpinus; assembly: GCF_045679555.1. Taxonomy (NCBI): domain Eukaryota; kingdom Metazoa; phylum Chordata; class Actinopteri; order Salmoniformes; family Salmonidae; genus Salvelinus; species Salvelinus alpinus. Next base: position 57,373,139 of record NC_092092.1, read on the forward strand.
ATTGAGTAGGAGGAAGCAGTAACACTCGTGTCAGATAGCCCAGCAGTGCTGTATGCGGTAGGTCAGCCAGGCAGCGCTGTGTGGAATCAGCCCACAATCTGCTACAGGAATAGAGTGACCACTAAGACGGAGGAAAGCGGAAAGGAGGAGGAGTCGTAAAAGTTGGGAGGGAGTTGGCAGTGTGTCAGGATAGGAGCCACTGTGCCTCAGCAGCGGCAGAGCTGACGCACTAAAATCCAGACTGAGGGCAAGAGGGGGATAAAGGGAGGGCACAGAGGAAAACGAGGAAGAGACGCCAGTGGCCAGATGGAGGGTGCAGTGTTTGTTTTGAAGTGGCAGACTGGTGTTCATTAAGGGTTAGTGGCTGTAGCTTAGAACAAGATAGTCACTCACTGGACTGAATATTATAGAGTGTGTGAGGGAAAAGTGCATTGTTGTATCAGGACTGTCTTGGCCACAGCAGCCGGAAAACCTACCATTTGATGTTCTGTGTGGACTGCACACTTATACTCCTCTGCTGTACTGGGTTCTTCGGTGCATGCGGCTCAAGGTGACTCAGGATCTGGATCCAGCCCCTGGGAGCCTCCTGACTGGGTCCCTGGATCTACAGGGAAAAGTGGGCTGAAGCTTCCTCTCTACCCCCCTGGAAGTGGAGTCAGACTGGGGACAGGACCGTAGGATAATAAGGATGTGAGGCCTTGACACCAGCCGTTACCCACTACCAGGCCTGCTAGTGTTCTGTCCAGCCCTGTGGAGGTGGATAAGGGGGAAGGGAATGGGCCCAGCTTCACTGCAGGAGGAGACAGAGCAGGAGCCAGGGGGAGAAATGGAGTGCTACCACAGCCTTCTGCAGGCTGGCTCTCAGCTAGAGAACACACTGCAGCGTGAGTACCTCTCCTGTACTGCCCCATCACTGGCATATGGGGACATAACTGTCTTAAATATCATGGTAGCCTACAAGGGGAAATACAATATATTAATATTGTGCAATGTTAAATATTCTGTATGGAGACATAACACCGTCATAATACGTGGACAATATTAAAACTCATGGGGTAGCTTTAGGTCTATTGATGGGATGGTTGCTGCTGTACTCCAGCAGTGGTCATGACGTAGCCATGCAGGGATTAATGTGCTATTTCTAAACCCTGAGGGGATCGTTTTTATCCATAGCGATCATATGTAGAGGAGATATTTGTAAGTACACGCCACATCTGGGTGTGTTTGGAGAAATGCCGAACAAAGCATTTTGTCAGTGAAATGAATAAACTATAGATTTATTCTACATTTTGTGATACTGAATTGATTAGACCTTCCCCGGGGAAACTATCAAGGTCCAGTTCTGAATGGTTGCTCACAGCTTTTTAAAGTTGAATGATAAAAAATATTGGGGGAGGAATAGGAATCCTGTAAGAGCAGCCAGTTGGGCAGATTGGACAATTAAATGATGAAGAGGAGTAGCGCTGCATCCCCGCCATGGTCCAGATGCTACAGAAGACAGACAACGTGATAAACAGTGCCCAAGAAACCATATCCCCTACACATTCTCCTCTGTCCGTTAATATCTATTGGATTCAAATACAAATCCAATGAAGAAGAAAGGGCTAGTTTCTCATCAGTTTCATTTACAAATCCAATGAAGAAGAAAGGGCTGGTTTCTCATTAGTGTTTCATTTACAAATCCAATGAAGAAGAAAGGGCTAGTTTCTCATCAGTGTTTCATTTACAAATCCAATGAAGAAGAAAGGGCTGGTTTCTCATCAGTGTTTCATTTACAAATCCAATGAAGAAGAAAGGGCTAGTTTCTCATCAGTGTTTCATTTACAAATCCAATGAAGAAGAAAGGGCTTTCATCAGTGTTTCATTTACAAATCCAATGAAGAAGAAAGGGCTAGTTTCTCATCAGTGTTGATTCATTTCCAACTGTGATGCCAGTTTGTTGGACTTCAGTTACAGTACAGCTCCTGGACAGTGGTGGTTTGTACCTCTAGTACAGTGGTTCCCAAACTTTTTATTGTCCCGTACCCCTTCAAACATTCAACCTCCAGCTGCGTACCCCCTCTAGCACCAGGGTCAGCGCACTCTCAAATGTTATTTTTTGCCATTATTGTAAGCCTATACACACACTATACGATACATTTATTAAACATAAGATTGAGTGAGTTTTTGTCACAACCCGACTCGTGGGAGCTCTTATAGGACCAGGGCACAAATAATAATCAAATCATTTTGCTCTTTATTTAACCATCTTACATATAAAACCTTATTTGTTCATTGAAAATTGTGAATAACTCACCACAGGTTAATGAGAAGGGTGTGCTTGAAAGGATGCACATAACTCTGCAATGTTGGGTTGTATTGGAGAGAGTCTGTCTTAAGTTTTCCACACAGTCTGTGACTGTATTTAGTTTTTATGCTAGTGAGGGCCGAGAATCCACTCTCACATAGGTACGTGGTTGCAAAGGGCATCATTGTTTTAACTTCTTTGGGCTGCAATCCCGACACAGGTACACTTATGACAACATCCAGCTCGAAGTGCAGGGCGCGAAATTCAAAATCTAGTTTGTTAAAATATTTAACTTTCACACATTAACAAGTCCAATACAGCATATGAAAGGTAGACATCTTGTGAATCAAGCCAACATGTCCGATTTTTAAAATGTTTTACAGGGAAGACAAAATATGTAAATCTATTAGCTAACCACGTCAGCAAAAGAGAGCACTTTTCTAACACCATCAGTTTTTACCTCCATCACCAGCTATCACTGAAGAATTTGCATATTTATGGTATAAATCATAAATTACATTTCAGCTACAATCAGAAATTGCACCGAAAGCAGCCATAACATTTACAGACACCAACATCAAATACCTAATTACTCCTCATAAAACATATCTGAGAAATACATACTGTGCAGCAATTGAAAAACAGGATTCTTGTGATTCCAGACAATATTTCCGATTTATTAAATGTTTTACAGCGAAAACAAAATGTAGCGCTATATTAGCATAGCCACATTAGCCAGACACACTTGGGCGCGCACGACCAGTTGACATGCACGACAGATATATGAAATAACATTATAAATTGGGTCTTACTTTTGCTGATCTTTCATCAGAATGTTGATCAGGGTGTCCTTTGTCCAGATGAGTCGTTGTTTCGAGTCAGGATGGCAACTTTCCCTTCTCACTTAGCATTGGCACTGGTCGACTGGCACGGATTTGTCCAACGTTAAAAAAGTCAGAGACCGAAACACGGCAAAACTCCCGAAAAAAATTCAAATAATCTGATTAAACTATATTGAAAAAACATACATTACGATGATATGGTCTCATTTATCAAATAAAAACCCAGCCGGAGATTGTTCCCGTCCAAAACAGCAGCAAAACAGAACACAATATCACTCCCAAGTCGCGGGCTTCAGACTTCCGGAAGTGGTCGGTCACGTCAAAGAAATAGCTCTTATTCAACCTCTGAACAAGATATTCACTACATTTCTTCTCTCATACCCTCTTGACACCCAGAGCAAGGCGTACGGAGTGTACGTAGGGTCTCACGTATAATGACCATGTATAGGCATAACGTTGAAGCGAGCATAGATTTCTGACATTCTACTTCTTGGTCAGGGAAAGTGCTGCCAAATGACTTCTGTACCACTCAGAGAAAAAATTAGAACGGTTTTAGAAACTAGAGATTGTTTTCTATCCAATATTAATATTAATATGCATATTGTAAGAGCAAAAATTGATTAAGAGGCCGTTTGAAAATTGGCACATATTTTCCAGTTTTTCCAATACGCCCCCTGCAGCCATAACAGGTTTTAACAGTGTGATTTGCCAAGGCAGGATACTCTGAGTGCAGGCCAATCCATAAATCTGTCAGTGGCTTCTGATTAAATTCAATTTTCACAGAACCGCTTGTTGCAATTTCGATGAGGCTCTCTTGTTCACATATCGGTAAGTGGACTGGAGGCAGGGCATGAAAGGGATAACGAATCCAGTTTGTGTCATTTCGGGAAAGTACATGCATAATTGCGCACCCAGCTCACTCAGGTGCTTCGCTATATCACATTTGACATTGTCTGTAAGCTTGAGTTAATTTGCACACAAAAAATCATGCAATGATGGAAAGACGTGTGTGTGTTGTCCTAGTTCATGCAGACAGAGAAGAGCTCCAACTTCTTAATCATAGCCTCAATTTTGTCCCGCACATTGAATATAGTTGCGGAGAGACCCTGTAATCCTAGATTCTGATCGTTCAGATGAGAAAAAACATCACCCAGATAGGCCAGTCGTGTGAAACTCGTCATCATGCAAGCGGTCAGACAAGTGAAAATTATGGTCAGTAAAGAAAACTTCAAGCACGTCTCTCAATTTAAAAAAAACATGTCAATACTTTGCCCCTTGATAACCAACGCACGTATGTATGTTGTAAAAGCTTTACATGGTCGCTGCCCGTATCATTGTGTAGTGCAGAAAATACACAGGAGTTCAGGGGCCTTGCTTTAACGAAGTTATCCATTTTCACTGTAGTGTCCAGAACTTCTTTCAAGCTGTCAGGCATTCCTTTGGCAGCAAGAGCCTCTCGGTGGATGCTGCAGTGTACCCAAGTGGTGTCGGAAGCAACTGCTTGCAGGCATGTTATCACTCCACTATGTCTCCCTGTCATGGCTTTTGCACCATCAGTACAGATACCAACACATCTTGACCACCAAAGTCCATTTGATGTCACAAAGCTGTCCAGTACTTTAAAAATATAATCTCCTGTTGTCCTGGTTTCCAGTGGTTTACAGAAGAGGATGTCTTCTTTAATTGACCCCCCCATAAACGTAACGGACATATACCAGGAGCTGTGCCAGGCCCGCCAAATCTGCTGACTCATCCCGATGTAAAGCATAGAATTCACTGGCTTGTATGCGAAGCAGTAATTGTTTGAAAACATCTCCTGCCATGTCACTGATGTCGTGAAAGTGTTGTTTGATGAAGTCATTGTCTGTATAGTTTTTTTTGGCCTTCCCCCAGCATTGTCCCAGCCATATCCGCAGCAGCAGGAAGAATGAAGTCCTCCACAATAGTATGGGGCTTGCCTGTCCTAGCCACTCGGTAGCTCACCATATAAGAGGCTTCTAGCCCCTTCTTATTAATGGTATCTGTTGCTTTTATACATGTCTTACTACTCGAAAGTCGTCTTAATTCTCGCTCAAACTCCCCTGGCTTATTTTTCAAATTGTCATGTTTTGTTTCTAAATGTCTGTGCAAGAGTGAAGGTTTCATAGAGTTGTGAGAATACTTTTGCACATATAACACACTGTGGCTTAGGAAAGGCACTACTCACAATATAAGTGAACCCCAAATCAATGTAGTTCTCATCATATTTGCGCCTCTTTGATCATCCAACATCTCTGTCTGTTCGGTGCTTTCCCGGGTAAGGGGGCAGTAGCTCTTCGGCTGCATCAGATTCACAGCTGTCATTGTCCATGCTAGGTGGGCTAACAACAAATGTAGAATTACTGATGCTAGCATTGGATGTGCTCGTGGAAGCAGAACAACTTGTGTAGTCGACAGGTGCAGGTGTAGTACTGCTGGTAGTAGCAGTACTACCAGTAGAGCAGGTATGTGTCTCTATGGACGCGGGCCTTACTTTTTTTTTAACCATTTATCAATTTTCGAGCAAACGGAATGAGCAGCAGCTACGTTTGGCTACATACGGACAGTTAGTGGAATTCCCGCGAGAGAGTAACGGTTAATGTGATTGCAAGTTAATTATTTGACTAGGCTACCTGTATATGACATTGTGTTCTTATTTTGCTGAACACTAGATGGTTTTATTTTATTTTTGGCAGTGAAACGAGGCTACTCAGGCGAGGGGGAAAAAACTCACCCAAATGTATAGCCCCGTTGGAAAAAAAGCATGGACTGTTAGAAAATGTGAAGGAAAAAAAAAAATGTGAATCACATTTTTATTTGGCGTACTCCCGACGACATTGATACCCCAGTTTGGGAATACCTGCTCTAGTATATTGCATTCTCTTCTCTATAGAGGACAAACATGACTGTGTTGATGACCTTTTGCACTGCTTTGTTGTTGTTCCGTTGTCACCTTGGTTACTGACCTGTGCCCCTGTGTGAGGGTGTTGTCCTTGTCCACAGGCTGGCCTGTGTGTGAAGTTAATGGGGACATTGGGGAAAAGGCCCTGCCCCGGACGTTCTATTTTTACCAGGCGGAGTTGGTTCAGTGTAATAATGTGTGTGTAATGTGAGCTACGTTCCGTGGGTTGGGCTGGATCTGGCAAGAAGACGAGGAGAGACTGCAGTATATGGAAAAACCTTTACACACACACACACACTACAGATCAGTTACCTGTAAGTCTTCACCTGCCTCCACCTGGTTGTATTTTAACCTGTCAATATCATTTACCCCTGTGTGTGTGAAGAAACATGGCAGACAGGGTTTAACAAACTGGTCATTTTGAAGCCCCATCACGCTTCCTGCAGTTAATCCTGAACTTACACATAGCCTACACCAGTGGCGGTCGGTGCCGTTTTAAGATAAGGGAGGATCTTTTTATTATTTTTTTATGAGCATGGCCTTATTTCTATTACAGCATATTGGGTGACTGTCATTCATATTCCATTCACCCAGTTCAATGTAACAGCGATAGGTTTAGGCTACTACATTATACTCTAATTTTCCCTATACCCATCATGAGGTTGCTACAACCTAGCCTATGAATGAACGTTTACAACGTAGGTGCACAGTTTGAGAGAATTTTGAGTAATACCGCCTTGTACACTCTTGCCTGCATCTAGCTGATATAGGCTATAATCATTAGTCCAACAATGGCAAATTAGAGTTTCTATTGGACAAATTCAGGTATGTTTATCCTTGTTTCGTTCTATTTGCTTCTGTTTAAGAAACATTTTCAAACCTTCATATCATAACCGCTACACAGCCTACATTGTTATCACATCCTAGTCAACATAGCTACTAAAACTAACGTGTTTAGTAAACCCTCTACAATCATGCAGTACAGTGTACAGTCAGCTAGCAGTTACACCGGCGGGCCCCGATGGCAATAAATTAATAAAACCAAAAGCTTACCTTGACTTGAAAGAGTTCCAGTGTTGGATCACCATAGCCAGCCAGCTAACATAGCGTCCCTCTCTGTTTGAGTCAGGTGTTTGAGTAGGCTGAACTAGCTAGCTGCATTCACTAGCTCTCTCTCTCTATTGCTTCTCCTTATTTTGGAATAAATATTTTTTTCAAAACTGTTCAACTATCTTTCTCTTTCTTGGAGTCAACTACTCACCCCATTTTATTCACTGCAGTGCTAGCTAGCTGTAGCTTATGCTATAGTTAAGTAATAGATACATGAATTTATACTTTGATTGGGTGGACAACATGTCAATTCATGCTGCAAGAGCTCTGATAGGTTAGAGAACTTCCCCTGGAAGTTGTCATAATTACTGGGTAAGTATATGGAAGGGGGTGAGAACCATGAGCCTCCTAGGTTTTCTATTGAAGTCAATGTACCCAGAGGAGGACAGAAGCTAGCTGTCCTCCAGCTACACTATGGTGCTACTCTAGAGTGCTACTGAGGCTACTGTAGACCTTTATTCCAAAACAGCGTGCTTTTATTAAATATATTCACATGTAAATCATTTATTTCGTTTTAGCTAAAAAGGATAACTTTAATGTTTCACTATTTTTATGAAATTCACTGAGGATGGTCCTCCCCTGGCCTACACAGTAAATTATGTGGCCCGGCCCGCCCCAAGGAGTTGCTAGAGCGTGATGAGCCAAGGAAAGCCCACCGCCCAAACCCTCCCCTAATCCGGGCGACGCTGGGCCAATTGTGAGCCACCCTATTGGACTCCCTGTCACGGCCAGCTGTGACACAGCCTGGGATCGAACCCCAGTCTGTGGTGACGCTACAGCACTGTGATGCACTGCCTTAGACCTCTGCGCCACACAGTAGGCAGGCAGCCTAATTCTTTCCACTAATTCGTCTTTCGACTAATCACATCAGGTCTTTTCAAATCAGATATTTTTCAGAGCTAATCTAATTGGTGAAAAGACCAATGAGTGAAGAAAAAAAAAAATCGGAATTGGGCTTTCTGTCTAAACGTAGCCTTAAGACCCCATAACAAACCTCTTCAGTTAAACCTGTCAACCCCTGATAAACAGACTCCAATTACTAAGAGGTGGTTTTCATAGAAGTAGTTGTCTCTGTCTGCAGATGTTGCGCTATACACATTCATTATCTGTCCCACTTCACAACAAAATATCACAAAAATGTTATTAGCTTTGCTGCACATTGATGCTACTCAAAATAAGCAGCTTGAAACATCCCAAATTATAAATCAGGTAAACAAATCACGGCACATGAGCCTAAGATGTGTGGCATTTCCTCCAACACTTTGCCTCTACCAAGCCCACCGCTATAATCTCCTTAGCACTGAAAGCCCTGTTTGGTTAAAATATCTGCTGACCTCAAAACAGTCTAAGCCATGGCCCTTTGTGTAATGTGTGTATGTAAATGTGAGGGACTGCATGTGTGTGATTATTGCATGTCTGTGCCCGTCTCTTTCTGTCTCGAGATTTGTCCATGTGCAGTATATTACTCTCTCTCTTCACACAATGTAGCTTCTATGAGACATCACAGTGACTGTTGGCTGAAGAAGCTTCTACCCTCCTCAGCCTGCCCAGTAGGCCCACAGCCTGCCATCATGGCAGTGCCAGTCATGTGTGATATCACTGAAGTTGAGTGGCACCCTTCTAGGCATGGTAAAATGTGTACTGTTCGCCCCCAAATGACAGAATTCCGTTGCTGAAGGAGTGCCCTGAGCACAGCTGCACTCTGGGAAGTAGGAGAGCTGCAGCGCCTCCTGGTAAATCACAATTAAAGAATAATAAATATACACATTTTATATATATATATATTTTGTTTTTTACCAAATTAGTGCACTAGGCCTTTATTACTCCTGTATGAGCGGATCAAAAAAACTTGTCAGCAGAGCGGGGAGAAATCCCCCATCAGTTTATTCTTCTCAATTTACTCAATCACCACATTATTCAGTAATAGATCTAGATATGGTTTAGGATTGAGTAAGTGATTTGTCCCAAAAATAATGCTGTTAGTTTTGGAAATAATTAGCACCAGCCTATTTTTTTTTAATTAGATTTTATTTATTTATTTAACTAGGCAAGCCAGTTGTGAACAAATTCATATTTACAATGACTGCCGACCCCGACCCCGGCCAAACCCTAACCCGGACAACGCTGGGCCAATTGTGCGCCCCCCTATGGGACTCCCAATCATGGCCAGTTGTGATACAGCCTGAAATCAAACCACACTCAACCAAATTTGCATTAGAGAGGCTTCCATTAAAGAAAACCCTCTGTGTTCTATTAGATCGGGAACTCCTAATCCATTATAAAGCAGAGGATGTATATACATAACACTTTTTTTTCAGCAGTAAGGTAAGATCTGTAAGGCTTCTGAAGTCATGTAGTAAAATAACCAGAGTCTTGTTGGAAGACTATTGCATGCATTTGAGCCAGCTTCAACCAGTTGGCTAAGGATGATCTTGAGCAAAAAACACATGGCTGCCTCACTTCGGCTTTAATCCACCAGGATTCCTATCACCCTGTTCAGTAAACAGACGCTATCACAGATCACCTGCTAAGGCCAGCCCTGCTTTACCCTGGGCCTTTAATCTGTCTGGCTGCCTGGGAGTCTGTCGCAGTACCCAGCCATGCTTAGCAAACACTACTCAGTGAAGTCACCTGACTAGGCTTTGGTGCTTGGATGCTTTGACGAATTTAGTCAGCGGGAATAATTGTTTCCTAGCTGTGGGGCGGCCAAGTAGAAAGCATGATTTGGAGGTCCGGTGTGTTGTGCAGACATCTTGTTTAGCAGGCCAGGCAGAGACAGAGTGGTTTACGTCATGTGATGAGTGATACAGAATTCTGATTCTAATCGGAGAGGGGCCCTGGTGGAGACTTCCTGGGATCACAGACTAGCACGCATTTTGAAAACACTGCAGCCTGCCTGCAGCACAAGCATTCTCCCTCTGATCTCACTGAAGTTATGCAGGACAGGTGACTAGTGTGTTTGATGTTATGTTTATCGGTATTGTTTCGATTGCTTGTCATCTCATCTAGATGCCGGATATTGCCCCTTTTCTCATTAAATCAAATCAAATGTATTTATAAAACCCTTTTTTACATCAGCAGAGGTCACAAAGTACTTATATAGAAACCCAGCCTAAAATCCTAAACAGCAGATGTAGACGCACAGTTGCTAGGAAACACTCCCTAGAAAGGCAGAAACCTAGAGAGGAATCAGGCTCTGAGGGGTGGCCAGTCCTCTTCTGGCTATGCCGGGTGGAGATTATAAGAGTGCAGATAGTTCTTCAAGATGTTAAAACATTCATGGATGACCAGCAGGGTCAAATAATAATCAGTGGTTGTAGAGGGTATAGCAGGTCAGTACCTCAGGAGTAAATGTCAGTTGAATTTTCATAGCCGAGCATTCAGAGGACTAGACAGCAGGTGTGGAAGAGAGGGAGGATAGAAACTAGAGTCTGGGGAGTGGCACTGTGGCCCTGTCTAACGATACCGCTGGACAGGGCCAACAAGGCAAGATATAACCCCACCCACTTTGCCAAAGCACAGCCCCCACACCACTAGAGGGATGTCAACAGACCACCAACTTACTACCCTGAGACAAGGCTGAGTATAGCCCACGAAGATCTCCTCCACCGCACAAGTCTGAGGGGTCGCAAAACAGGACAGGAAGATCACATCAGTGACTCAACCCACTCAAGTCGGGTAAAGTGAAAAATCTTGGCACGATGTGATGCACCCCTCATAGGGACGGCATGGAAGAGCACCAGTGACTCAGCCATTGTAATATGGTTAGAGGCAGAGAATCCCAGTGGAGAGAGGGGAGCCGGCCAGGCAGAGACAGCAAGGGCGGTTCGTTGCTCCAGTGCCCTGCCATTCACCTTCGCACCCCTGGGCCAGACTACACTCAATCATAGTTCCTACTGAAGAGATGAGTCTTCAATAAAGACTTAAAGGTCTCCGAGTCTGACTCTCTCACATGGGTAGGCAGACCATTCCATACAAATTGAGCTCTATAGGAGAAAGCCCTGCCTCCTGCTGTTTACTTAGAAATTCTAGGGACTATAAGGAGGCCTGTGTCTTGTGACCGTAGCGTACGTGTAGGTATGTAGGGCAGGACCAAATCGGAGAGATAGGTAGGAGCAAGTCCATGTAATGCTTTGTAGGTTAGCAGGAAAAACCTTGAAATCAGGCCTAGCCTTAACAGGAAGCCAGGCTAGCACTGGAGTAATATTGTCAGGTGTTTTGGTGCTAGTCAGGATTCTAGTAGCTGTGTTTAGCACTAACTGAAGTGTATTTATTGCATTCTCCGGGAAGCCAGAGACTAGAGCTTTGCTGTAGTCTAATCTAGAAGTGACAAAATTATGGATTTTCTGCATAATTTTTGGACAAAAGGTTTCAGAGTTTTGCAATGTTACGAAGATGAAAAAAAGCTACCCTTTCTAAATTAGATTGCCTCTTCATTACAGTACCAATTTGATGTGAATAAATTGTAGCTTGTGTCAACATGAATGGTTGAGAGATGAAGAGATGACAATGTTAATGATTATAAAGACTGGGTCACATCCGGCCGTGATTGGCAGTCCCATAGGGCGGCACACAATTGGCCCAGCGTCGCCAGGGTAGGCCGTAATTGTAAATAAGAATTTGTTCTTAACTGACTTGCCTAGTTACATAAAGGTAAAAGAAGAAGTACACAGCCTAGTAGTTGTTGTTGATGTAGGCTGTACAGGAGCTACAATGTATACAGAAGTACACACTATGAACCCCTTATCAATCATTTATAAACTGCTTATACATACTACACGTGGCCTTTCCAAGCTCTCCATAACATTCAAGCCATGGAAACATGAATTATTACACAGCCAGTCCAGGATATCCATTTTGAACCTGACACTAACCAGTACCTGACAGTAACCCTACTCCATGGCTGTGTGTGAATGGCCCAGCCTGGCTTGGCCCAGCCCATGTCTCTGTGTGTGAATGGCCCATCCTGGCTTGGCCCAGCCCATGTTTCTGTGAGTGAATGGCCCAGCCCAGCCTGGCCAAGCCCATGTCTCTGTGTGTGTGAATGGCCCAGCCCAGCCTGGCCAAGCCCATGTCTCTGTGTGTGTGAATGGCCCAGCCCAGCCTGGCTTGGCCCAGCCCATGTCTCTGTGTGTGTGAATGGCCAAGCCCAGCCTGGCTTGGCCCAGCCCATGTCTCTGTGTGTGTGAATGGCCCAGCCCAGCCTGGCTTGGCCCAGCCCATGTCTCTGTGTGTGTGAATGGCCCAGCCCAGCCTGGCTTGGCCCAGCCCATGTGTCTGTGTGTCAGTAACACTCATAAAATATTGACAAGAGATCAGCGGAACTCATTACCGCTACCCACGCTGACTCCCTGCCTGACACAGTTACCCCCGACGACAACGTGGAAAAGGACACCGTCACTTACAGGACGACTGGTATTTCACCCAATAGATATGGGGGTTTATCAAGATTGGGTTTGTTTTCTTATTCTTTGTCGGTCTGTGTAATCTGAGGGAAATATGTGTCTCTAATATGGTCATACATTTGGCAGGAGGTTAGGAAGTGCAGCTCAGATTCCACCTCATTTTGTGGGAACTGTGCACATAGCCTGTCTTCTCTTGAGAGGTCTGCCTACAGTGGCATTTCTCAATAGCAAGGCTATGCTCACTGAGTCTGTACATAGTCAAAGCTTTCCTAAAGTTTGGGTCAGTCACAGGGATCAGGTATTCTGCCACGGTGTACTCTCTGTTTAGGGCCAAATAGCATTCTAGTTTGCTTTGTTTTTATGTTAATTCTTTCCAATCTGTCAAGTAATTATCTTTTTGTTTTCTCAGGATTTTGTTGGTTCTAATTGTGCTGTTTGTGAACAGAGCCCCAGGACCAGCTTGCTTAGGGGACTCTTCTCCAGGTTCATCTCTCTGTAGGGGATGGCTTTGTTATGGAAGGTTTGGGAATCGCTTCATTTCAGGTGGTTGTAGAATTTAACTTCACTAGGGTATGTGGGACGGTAGCGTCAGATGCTTCTTTAATCACAACAACAGTTTTCAGCTGTGCTAACATAATTGCAAAAGGGTTTTTTAATGATCAATTAGCCTTTTAATATTATAAACTTGGATTAGCTAACACAACGTGGCATTGGAATACAGGAGTGATGGTTGTTGATAATGGGCCTCTGTACGCCTATGTTGATATTCCATAAAAAATCTGCCGTTTCCAGCTACAATAGTCATTTACAACATTAACAATGTCTACACTTTATTTCTGATCATTTTGATGTTATTTTAATGAACAATAAATGTGCTTTTCTTTCAAAAACAAGGACATTTCTAAGTGACCCCAAACTTTTGAACGGTAGTGTATGTTGAAGAGGGTGGGGCGTAAGATGCATCCTTGTCTCACCCCACGGCCCTGTGGAAAGAGATGTGTGTTTTCCGACACTTTTAACTGCACACTTGATGTTTGTGTACATGGATTTTATAATGTCGTATGCCTTTTTGAAATCAACAAAGCATTAGAAGACTTTTCCTTTGTTTTGACTTGTTTGTTTGTCAGTTAGGGTATGCAGGGTGAATATGTGGTCTGTCGTACGGTAATTTGGTAAAAGACAATTTGACATTTGCTCAGTACATTGTTTTCACTAAGGGAATGTACAAGTCTGCTGTTAATGATAATGCAGAGGATTTTCCCAAGGTTGCTGTTGATGCATATCCCACGGTAGTTATTGTGGTCTAAATTGTTTCCACTTTTGTGGATTGGGGTGATCAGTTCTTGGATCCAAATATTGGGGAAGATGCCAGAGCTAAGGATGCTGTTAAAGAGTTTAAGTATATCCGATTGGAATTTGTGGTCTGTATATTTTATCATTTCATTAAGGATACCATCAACACAACAGGCCTTTTTGGGTTGGATGGTCTCTCTCTCTCTAGCTCTCTTCAATGCATCTCTCTCGCTCTCTCTCTCTCGCTCACTCTCTCTCTAGCTCTCTTCAATGCATCTCTCTCTCCACTGCATCTCTCTCTCTTGTCATATTTAATGATAATGTGCAGTATTCATAAGGGATGGTTAGTTGATGGGAATCAAGCGGTCTGTTGATCGGTTGCATAAACTTGTGAACAGCAGAGAATTATATATGACTATAAATTACTTTGTGTTTTGTAGTGTTTGTTTGGTATTAGTCCCCATGCCTTTACACGGCACGCCGTAATTTGTGTACAATAAAAAACCTTATTACGCATTCCTGCGTCTGTCTCCCGATCCTTCATGCCAACGTGACAGAGGTGAACTTAGTCTTCACTGTGGCTTCACTCATACCACTATTTGATTGTATATGTACAGTATATTACGGGCAGTGTTTTAGTCCTGAAAACTGTGTTGAATGTGGAATGTTATGAGAGGAGAGAGTAATGCAGCCTGCCACCACAGCGGGCCGGACACAGTATATGACTCCATGCTGCCTCTCCCCTGGTGACAGGAGAAGGGTGTGGAGAGGTATAATGACGGCCTCCTGCTGTGCTAGCCTGGATGTCACAGTGGAAAGATGGGGTCCAGACCCGCCTCCGAATGATTGACTGACTTGAACCAGACAGCTGAGAGTCTGATACCTTCCTTATCACTAATGTTGATGTTGTTTTACATACGACCACTGGGTGGCAGTAAATCCCTCTGTTAAATCATCATCCTTATGGAAGATAACCATAAGTTGACACTTTCGAAGGGGCCTCTGACCCCATCGTTCTAATATCTCCCTCTCTTTCTATCGCTCTCTCCTTCTCCTCCTTCCCACAGAGGTGTCAGTCCCTATGAGTATGAAGGAGGTGGACGGCTACATTGAGAAGCAGGTGGCCTACCTGTCAGGTGGGAGATCTTTACTCAGGAATGTCTATTTTGGGTTCATAACCTCTGACCTGTGTTAACATTGGTTGTGTAGATTCAGGCGGTGTCTACGACCTGTAAAAGTAGTAGTGACATGTAGAAACTAACAATGACTAAACTGTTCTCAGTTAATCCAACATTTATAGACTATTTAAATGAGGCGTCAGCAAAGAACATAATATAATTGTTTAGTACACTCTTGAGTGTGATAGTTCATATGAAACTATTTTTCTTCCCAGGTGGGCGTGGTGAGGACTCCAGCGTGATTATCACCCTCCCAGAATACTCTGCTTTCAGCGACATTCCAGAGGAGTCTTTAGCTAAAGTCTTAACATACCTCACCCTCATACCTCGGTGGGTGAACCAACATAATACACTACCTCCTACTATTCATCTCTCTAGCCCTCCCTCATAACTTTCTCTGCAATGCAGTGTGTGCTTGCTTTAGTCCAGAGTTAGTATTCTTTGCAGATATGGCACTAGATGCTCTCTGTCCCTCATCTATTTTGATGTCCTCTGTGCCAGCTCAGAGCAGGTATATCCTAGGGAGGAGGGATCGTATCATTGGACGTGGACCAAAAGGGGAGTTTGAGTTCAGGTCAACAGTGTCGATGAACATCCCTGTAAACAGATCTAATGTATTCACTCTGCAGGCGTTCTTACTGCACCAAAAAATATAATTTGTCTTTGGCTGCAGTTAGCTGTCAAATCAATTTGGCATATTATATTTGACTAGTAAAAGTATACATTTGCTCAGTGAAAAGTACATGTGTTCAAATACTTTTTTTGCTTGTGTTTGCAGAGCACGACAACCAGGTGTAAAATTCATCATCATTTTAGACAGGAGACTGGATACTTGGACCTCAATCAAAACAGCACTTGCCAGAATTGCGGTGAGCGAGTTATAGTCTTGAACATATGATTTGCTGCTGTGGCAAAAAAACAAAAATCCAGTTCAGAATTTCAGCACTAGACAGACTGGACGTCAGAGTGGGGAGCTGTCCATGGTGCTGAATTGCCCAGCGCTCAGTTCCTGCTGTTTTGTGATGGTCTCGTCTCTCGGTCTTTAGTTCATTAAAATACTTCGTCGTGACTATATCTGTCAAATACTGCAGTTGCTTTGTCACAGTTTATTATTGCTCATGCATAGTTTTCAAAGAATGTTCTGTACTCACTGTATGAAACTTGAGTACCGTGGCAAGGGAATTAAGATGCATTAGCCAGCACTCAATTACGTGGATATTACCTGATGACGCTATATTTCGGCGCACGATGAGAGGAAGAGATTGCAGACAGCGCTGCCACCCTCATCTTCGCAGTAAATGGAACCAGTAGTCTACATTGGCACCGATTTGTAAGCTTCGGGACGGCGAGATTTAGAGTGATAGCATGATCGTATAAATGGCTGTAAACACAATGGCTGTGAGTTACCAGCGCCGAGGATTGACCAGGATACGGAAGAGCCCGGTAACGAGCTTTTTAAAATTTTTGATTTATTGATAAGAGTTGTGGTCAAGTTTGGGTGGGCAGGGTGAATGCGGCATCGCTCACTGGCTGCAGCTTAAGCATAGCACTGCGGTGCAGAGCCTGATTTTAGCGTAGTCATGCAATTGATGCAGCAAGACAGAGAACGATGGCTTGCGTATGTGAATACAAACTCGACTGCAATATTTAGCATGTTGAGCTTGAAGGGCAATGTCCATGTTTGAAGTAGCCTAAAGCTAGATTTAGATGGCGACGTCAAATTAATATCAGAGCTCTTTATGGAATAATCAACATTTCCCACTGTTTTATGTCGATATCCTATGCATATTTAAGTTAACAGCTGGCATCTTGAATTATACCAAACCCATATGTTAGTAAGGCTACACCTGCATCACCACAGTCATGTGATAAAATTGGTGTGAGAATTATTTTTCAAATTGAGCTGATAAGATTGTCATCCTAAATGCTTTACTTGTGATGTCTGCTGCTGAAAATCGCTCTGAAGTTCAATCAAAGCCTCATCTCTAAATAGAATTCAGCCTACCTACTGTCTCTTCTTGGTTAGTGAAGCCATTTTCTATTGACTACAGCTTCAATACACCTGTGATAGGCAGGATAGGTCCAGCTTTCCTCCTTTAATTAACAGTGGGTCAGACTGAGAGGCTTTGTCTGCCTGAGCCTGATTGCTTGTTAGTGCTGTCAATATGCCCATTCAGGGTGAACAGATGAAGGCTATGCATCCAGAAGTCCCTTCCTTTCATCGTGAACAGATTGGCCTGGTTTTGGGTAAAAGGCATGGTCCAGGGTTTGTCAGGGCTCACTGTCCATCAGTGACGGTGTCTCTCTCCTCCCCTGTTTCCAGGCCTCCTTCCCTGGGAACCTCCACCTGGTGCTGGTGCTGAGACCCACCAGCTTCTTCCAGCGCACCGTCACAGACCTGGGCTTCCGCTTCAGCCAAGAGGACTTCATGCTCAAGATGCCAGTAAGGCAGATCATTTACCAAATCCAACACTTCACCACACATGTACATAGTACTAAACGCAGTCAATAATGTGTCCATTGTTATATCTCTCCTCTATTAGGTGGTGATGCTGAGCTCTGTGACAGACCTACTGAGATACATTGATGAGAACCAACTGACCTCTGAGTTTGGTGGAACTCTGGATTACTGCCACAGTGACTGGATCGTCCTGAGAACAGTACATACTTTACACTTACATACCATCAACCATGCAGCCACTCAGAACCCCAGCACAAATATTACAACATGTCTGATGTGGCGAGACACATTCAAACTTGGCCTGTATGTCTGCACCGTTCTGAGTGATGACATCAGAGTATAAATGTAGAAACACTGTGATGACGTCCCTGTGTTGTGTGCTCTCTGGCTCCCCTCCAGGCCATAGAGAGCTTTGCGGTGACAGTTAAGGACATAGCTCAGATGCTGCAGGCGTTTGGCACAGAGCTGGCAGAGACAGAGCTGCCAGATGAGGGCACCGGCATCGTACACCTCCTCTCAACCCACACTGACAAGTACAGGAAACTCAAGGTATAACTGCAGCACTCCGTTTCACACACCTTTTACGCTAGGCTCTATGATAATGTGTGACAGTCTCGTATCAGCGGCAGACTAACTGAAATCTAGTCTACATTGACCCACTGATGTTTTATAGCCATTTTTCTTGTCTGTCTTGTACAGGAGGCGATATGGTCTGTATCAAAGGAGGGTCGTCACCTGCTGGCTAGCCTGGAGGCCTCTGGGAGAGAGGAGGATTCACTATGGGATATCAGGCTGGACTGGGAGACTGTGCAGAGGTATATAACCTCAGAGGGATAATCATACTACCGTCTGCCTAAATGTTATAGAGTGGCCATCTATTACAACCTCTCTCTCGCTGGTCTTCAGGCTACTAGCCCAGCTGAGGGACATGGAGTCAGCCTTTGACGGCTTCTTTGAGAAGCATCATCTGAAGCTCCAACAGTACCTCCAGCTGCTCAGATACGAACACAGCTTCCAGGAGGTGAGACCGACTGTTTACGGCATGGATGGATTGTTGATTAATTGGCCTATGCCGAGAGTCAACTCTTGACGATACCCATAGGGTGTACAGCTCTATTGGATGAGGTGTTTTGAAGTTGGGACGTGCATATGTGTGGAACTAAAGTCTCTTTCTCCTCTTGTGGCCAGATGGAGTTGTCTCTGGAGCGTCTGGCGACCCAGGAGAGGGAGGTGTCGTTGTCAGGGGAGACGCTGACTCAGACAGAACAGACACTCAGGGACCTGGACAGCCTGGAGGCTCACGCACAGGTCAGTATTTACCTTTTACACACTCCCTCATCAGATCAACGGACTAGGACTACTCTTAGTGTATACTTAAGCCTCAGGACCTGACCTACAAATGGTGGTTGGCAGAGATCGTCTTCTCTGGGTCTCACGTGCTTTTGGTAACAGCATTGGTTGTGGAGCTAGGATTGAATTGTATTTGCTATGGTGATACTGTTTGTGTGTAGACCTCCTGCATGTTATTGTATGTAACTGACTGTGGTGTCCTGGGTGTTGCTAGGAGGAGATGGCTCGTGCCCAGACCATCATCCTCCACGGTCACCAGCTGGCAGCCTGTCACCACTACGCCATGGCCCTGATCATGCAGCGCTGCAACGAGCTACGTCACCGCTGTGACACGCTCAGTAAGGCTCTGAGGGCCAAACACACACACCTCTCCCAGGCCTATCAGCTGCTGCTACGCTTGGATCAGGTAGAGGACACACACATTTATTTACACTAATACACCTAGGTGAGCACACACACACACACACACAAACAAGCATTTCGTTACACCCGCAATAACATCTGCTAAACACGTGTATGTGACAAATACCATTTGATTTGAGTATTTAGCTGTTGATCTGCGTAGATGAAGTGCTGGCACAAGACCAAGCACTAAAATATTTTTGGTTACCTTTATTCTCTGTCAAGTGCTAACGTATATCCGATTATGATTGGTCAGTGTGCGTGACATTGTCTCGTCCCCACCATAGGCCCAGAGTTGGTGTGACGACGGGGCCTACTTGTTGGCCCAGCAGCTGGTGGAAAAGTTCCAGTCTAAGCAGGGGGCCCAGGCAGCTCTGAAGGACATAGACAGATTCCTGGAGGGGGCTCCGTCTCTCCTCAGCTCAGGACCTGACCTCCTGGCCGTGGAGTTTGAGTCTGTCCTCACCCCAGAGATACAGGTTAAACACCAACCAGTGTCTCTCATTCACAAACGGCTCTATGGTTTAAGGAGAAAAGCCCTCTGTAATGCTTCTCATGAACCATCTGTGTATAATCCATCATAAGGCTTTCTATACACATAATACATTACATAACTATAAAAGCCCATTTAGCGAACACTGTTTCACTAACATTGTTTTGCTTACACACTGCAGGTTCTGGCTCCATATAAATCCTCTAAGCCCCCCCCCCCCACTTCTTTCCTCATCCTCCACAGGTCCAGATAGGGAAGACATTTGAGAAGCACACAGCGGTGCAGGAGATGATCCACAACAGACAGGTCTGTCTGAGGAAGCTGGCTGATAAACACGTCCGTCCCATTCAACTGGTGGCCCCCCGGCCGGAGAACCCACCCCGCTCCAAGTCCCCACTATTCTCCCCCAAACATGGTAAGAGGAGGTAGTGGACACACACGCACTTGATGATTCAGGACATTTGTCAAAGTAGATTAAACAGCATCAGACTGTATAGCTGACTGCTTCTGGCTAGAGAGGTTTACAGTACATGTTTCATCATCCAGCTGTCCTCAGCCCAGGGCTTCACACACGTCCCTCCAGCCCTGCAGTGAAGTATTCAAAGCAGCCAACTACAGGATCCAGTAATGAGGAAGCCCACAGTGTTTGTGCTCGACCTGAGTTAAAGATCGACCTGTTTTGGCCCAGCAGTATAATCCGTCCTTAGGGGATAATGGGGCAGCAGGTAGCCTAGTGGTTAGAGCGTTGGGCCAGTAACCGGAAGGTTGCTAGATCGAATCCCTGAGCTGACAAGGTAAAACATCTGTTGTTCTGCCCCTGAACAAGGCCGGCATTGTAAATAAGAATTTGTTCTTAACTGACTTGCCTAGTTAAATAAAGGTTAAAAAAAAATTAAAATAAAAGTGAGGATAGTACAACCAGGTCCCACTTGACCAAACCTACTGTACATTCTCATATCGCCACAAGCAACTGCGCTTTGTTGTGATGGCTCTATTGGATAATGTAGTGTTAGGTAGTGTCAGCTGCTGTATCGCCATGGCTTCATCAAAGCACATATAGAGACATATACTATACTCATTATTAACATGTTATCCAGACAGGTCTTGTGTTTTATCATTATTATTAACATGTTATCCAGACAGGTCTTGTGTTTTATAAAAACACATAGAAACGTACATCATTATCAACTTCAGCTGAGAGGTCATCTTTTGCAGGGGTCGACGGTTTGAAGTTCTCCTTCGATCTATCACTTCCTGGGAAGAGGACGTCACGGAAAAGCCCCGGCTCCAGAAAGGTGAGATGGAGGAAAGGATGACGTAAACGTGGAGAAATTAAGAAAGTGAATAACCACAGTGGAGAAATGACTTTAAATGCTGTCGCAGTTCACACACCTCACTATGAATGTCACCGTGGCAACAGTACAGCTGTGATGTTTACATTAAAGTTAGTCATCTTTCGGTAGTCGTAAAGGCTTGAGGTGGATTTCCTTCTTTAATCTGTGTTATCTGAGGATGTTAATCCTGCTTGTCTCTGTTTTGACCTGTCTGTCTCAGATTGAGGTGATGCATGACTACCAGGAGAATAGGAGCTCCCTGCTCGCCAGCCTGGAGGGAGAGGACAGCCCAGACCTTCTCAAACGGTCTGTCTACGCATCCTCTATATAATCCCTCTGTAGTCTTCCTGATTCCTTATGTTCAGACATAATACTAATGAGGCCCTGTGTCTCCACAGTCACGTGATGAGGGAGCTAATCGAGACAGAGAGAGTCTATGTGGAGGAGCTGCTGTCAGTGCTGCTGGTGAGAAGATACACAGCAGTGTTTCACCATTTCTGGATTACTACAGAGATTTCTCTATGCTGATGTGTGTGTATATGCGCGTAGGGATACAGGGGAGAGATGGAGAACCCAGGCCTTTCAGGGCTCCTGCCCCCCATCCTGCAAAGTAAGAAAGACATCCTGTTTGGAAACATGCCTGAGATCTACAACTTCCACAGCAGGCAAGGACACACACACACGCACACGCACACACACATACACACACAAAATATACACACAAAATACACACACACACACACACACACAAAATATACACACACACAAAATATACACCCTGTGGTTTAGAGGAAGGATCCTCACTGTCATTAATGTTGTTTGGTTCAATCTCACAGTTCATTGAGACTCCAATCATTGCATCCACATAGCCTCTATGAACTAATGCTTCATCTTAAAAACAACCATGTCTCCAGTACACTAGCTACACTGAGCAAAAATATCAACGCAACATGTAAGTTTTGGTTTCATGAGCTGAAGTTTAAAAAATCCAGAAACGTCCATTCGCACAAAAAAAAGCTTATTTCTCTCAAATGTTGTGCACAAATTGGTTTACATCCCTGTTAGTGAGCATTTCACCTTGGCCTATCAAGAAGCTGATTAAACAGCATGATCATTACACAAGTGCAGTTTTGTCGCACAACACAATGCCACCGATTTCTCACATTTTGAGGGAGGTTGCAATTGGCACGCTGACTGCAGGAATGTCCACCAGAGGTGTTGCCAGAGAATTTTATGTTAATTTCTCTACCATAAGCCGCCACCAACGTCATTTTAGAAAATTTGGCAGTCTGTCCAACCGGTCTCACAACCGCGGACCACGTGCATGGCGTCGTGTGGGCGAGCGGTTTGCTGATGTCAACATTGTGAACAGAGTGGTGGCGGTGGGGTTATGGTATGGGCAGGCATAAACTACAGACAACGAACACAATTGCAATTTATCGATGGCAATTGAAATGCACAGAAATACCGTGATGGAATTCTGAGGTCCATTTCACTTAAAGTATCTGTGACCAACAGATGCATATCTTTAATCCCAGTCATATGAAATCCATAGATTAGGGCCTAATGAATTTATTTAAATTGACTGATTTCCTTATATGAACTGTAACTCAGTAAAATCTTAGAAATTGTTGCATTCATATTTGTTCAGTGTACTAGCCAGTTTCCTCTACCAGCTGTGTTAGTTCAAGTGTTTATTAGTGGTTCTGTCTGTATCACAGGAGGTTGGTGAAAACTTAATTGGGGAGGATGGGCTAGTGGTAATAACGGGAGTAGAATCAGTGGAATGGTATAATACATCAGACATATGGTTTCCATGTGTTTGATGCCATTCCATTCGCTCTGTTTCGGCCATTATTATTATGAGCAGCCTCCTGTGATCTGCATTCTCTATATCCTGCCTGCTGGTCCTGCTCCCCTGCTGGGCTGAACGGCTTAATTGAATGACTGCATGAGGCCCTAAGCCAATTAGAGCCTCTCTAACTGGTGTTAAATGTGAGTTGCTCAAACAAGCATTTGATTATGCCAACGAGAGAGGAACCTGGCAGACACAGGGGGCTCAGTGGCACGGCTGTGTGGGTGACCCCAGTCATTAACTATGGAGAAGGGCAGGATAGTGGCCTACTGTGAGGCTGACTGTGTGGTGATGGTTGCTGCTGTGTGTGGTTAGGGTATGACCTATTGACTTGACCTGTCTGTGACCTTTGACCTCTGACTCATGATCTCTTGCTTCGACAGGGTGTTCCTGCAGGACCTGGAGGGCTGCCTGGAGACCCCAGAGGGAGTAGGGGCCTGCTTTCTGGAGCGGGTGAGGAAAGTCTATTGTGTGTGTGTGTACATGTCTGTGGTTGTTTCTGAACAATGTCTTTACCTACAGTATATGTGTGTTTGTCTTGCATGGATGGTGTGTCATTGGAAATGTTTGTGTGTATTTCCAGAAGGAGAATTTCCAGGTGTATGAGTGTTACTGTCAGAATAAGTCTCGCTCAGAGTCCTTATGGAGGCAGTTCTCAGACTGTGCCTTTTTCCAGGTGAAGCCATGTTTTTGTCTGTCAGCCCACTACTGCTCCCTATTGATACTTAGCCATAAAATTCATTTTTTTAATGGCACAAAATGACATATTATTTCAAATAGATTCACTGCTGTGGTAAAGCAGTATTAAAGCCTTCCCAATCTTGTCCCTCCTCGACATATTCTACAGGAGTGCCAGAAGAAGCTGGAGCACAAACTGGGCCTGGATTCTTACCTGCTGAAACCAGTGCAACGCCTTACCAAGTACCAGCTACTACTGAAGGTATGACACACACACCTCTACACAGCATACCATGCCACTATTGCAGTGTCTATAGTAGATAAAACTATGCAGAACCTTTATCATAATTCAATGTCCCAAAATCCTGTAAATGGCAACAGCACTCTTACATAACCTAGCCCTACAGAGGAACATTCATTTCAATGAATTGAATGCATGACATTAGGGATTACAGATTAAATTACAGAGAAATCCCATCTGGTTAATGGGGACTGCTACCAATTTTCTTTCCTGTGTTAGTCCCTGTTAAATGACAAAATAAGGAAAATCATACGCGCAACACATCTATTTTATAGTACAGCTGGAGAATTTGGGATTTCAACTTTTATCAGATATTGATGTGTACCAGACAAGTGTGTGTGTGTGTGTGTGTGTGTGTGTGTGTGTGTGTGTGTGTGTGTGTGTGTGTGTGTGTGTGTGTGTGTGTGTGTGTGTGTGTGTGTGTGTGTGTGTGTGTGTGTGTGTGTGTGTGTGTGTGTGTGTGTGTGTGTGTGTGTGTGTGTGTGTGTGTGCGTGTGCGCGCGCGCGCTAGGAGCTACTGAAGTACAGTCCAGGAGGCTGTGAGGGGACCTCGGAGCTACAGGGGGCTCTAGCAGCCATGCTGGACCTCCTCAAGTCAGTCAATGACTCCATGCATCAGATCGCCATCACAGGTTACCAGGTGGGGCCTCCTGGTGCTTCAGCCCTGTGCTGCTGACACTGTACAGCAAAGTGGTTGAATCTGATCATAGCATACAGTGTATTGGCAATTTATACAATTCTGTCAGTATGTGTAGCATTAGATTAACTAACTAAACCAGTCCCTATGTGTTGAACTGTGTATGAGCCAGTCTCTGACCTTGTCTGTGTATCGTTCACCCAGGGAGAGTTGTCTGACCTGGGCCGGGTGCTGATGCAGGGCTCCTTCAGTGTGTGGATCAGCCATAAGAAAGGCCCCACCCGTATGAAGGAGCTGGCCCGCTTCAAGCCCATGCAGAGACACCTGTTCCTGTATGAGAGAGCCCTGCTCTTCTGCAAGCGCAGGGAGGAGCATGGAGAGGGTGCAGACAAGACCCCCTCCTACAGCTTCAAGCACTGTCTCAAGGTGTGTGTGTGTGAAGGCGGTACTCTCTGACACGTGCTGCCTTTCGGAACGGTCTCCAGTGGGATGTTTGTTTTGGTTTGTGTGTCAAGGCGAGTGTGTGTGTTAATATGCACAGGGCATGGCGGATGGTGTCACACCACCAGATGTTCTCCTCTTGATTTATTATTGAGCCCCTGAGCTTCCTGCCGTCACACGGAGGTGTGTGGGCCAGCGGGCCAGCCGTGTAGCATGTAGCTGACGTGTGGCTGACGTGTGATGCATGACGTGTGCTTGTAGGCCCCAGGTTCAGTCAGTATGCGTGCGTAACAGTCAGTGTGTGTGTGTGTCATGACAGATGAGTGCGGTGGGGATTACTGAGAACGTCAAGGGAGATGTGAAAAAGTTTGAGATCTGGTACAGTGGCAGGGAGGAGGTGTACTTAGTTCAGGTAAGGACTACCTCTACTTTGTGAAGTGACTGTTGAAATGATTCATGCCACCCAGAAGCAGCGTATGTTCACCACACAAGGACTCTAGACAATAACCACCACCCACTGACGTGTTTGTCATCTGTGTGCTGTTCTGTTCTGTGTTGTGCCTTTGTCAACTTCATGTTATGATTTGTTATGTATTGTTACAGTGAAATATGTGTTATGTTACTGTGGTGCCATTTTGAAATCATGCCTGTAAAGATGCAAATAAAATGTCTTCACAAAAGAATAAGTATTCTGTCTATCTTGTCATTGTGTTTTGTTACCATACATTGACTGTGTTCTAATCGTATCTCCCAGGCCCCCACAGTGGAGGTTAAGATGGCTTGGCTCAATGACCTGCGAAGGATCCTCACCAACCAGCAGAAACTCCTCAAAGGTTTTGGATGTCACTCACATCACTCTCCACAGCACACCCAACAAAGAGTTGGTTTAATTCATCTCAGACATCCTCTCTCTGGTTCTCTTTTTTTCTTTCAGATGAGCATTGTGTCAACAACCAGATGCCAGACCACATTCAACTGTCTCCGCCCTTGTCTGAGAGGTATGTTGGGTGTAAGACACAGCAGCTCCCAACTGATGGTGTGAGTGTGGCAGGCAGTTATGTGACCTGTTGACACGGTTATGATATGTGGTGTTGGGGACCATATCAACAAGCAGGTATAAAGCTGGGAAATAGAAAATGAGGGGAAGAAGGTTAAGGAGCTGATGTGTGAAGAGAAGATGTGTGTGAATGCTCCACTCTCTCCTTTGCTGTCTGGTTGCTGTCCTCCCCCCTCCTCCCCTCCCCTTGCAGGGGTGTGCGGCCGTCCGGAGGGGCTCCTAAGGGCTGTCTGCCGGGGCTGGACTTTGTCTCGCTGTCCGCCAATGTCTTTCAGTGTCTGCGCTCCCGGAGTCCACACCCTCGAAGCCCCCGGCAACGCCCCCGGCCCCGCCCCCCCAACCGACCCCGCCCCCAGCGCCACTGACCCGCCCTGGCACTCAGTGGTAAACTCAGCCCAGCTCTGCATGCCTCGGCCAGGCTCGGCATGGCCCAGCTTGGGGACCTAAACCACCCACAGGGCTGCTGTGTTTGCATACTGACCGTCATCTGCAACCCATTTAATAGCAGACTCCATTCGGCTCATAAATTGCCAGATACGCTTTTCATGTCTTGAGAGACCAATGTCCCAACAGGCCTTCCATCTCAGACATCTTACCCCAAATGACTGCACCCATCTTTGCATGGGATTTTCAATTTAGCATGGAATGCAAAACAAATAAACAAAAAACGTATTGATTTCCTCATGTTTCCAGCACCAGAACTGCTTCTAAGATGGGGCTCGCTTTTTGAGATTGAATATAACTGAAATGTCGCTAAATTATAGTAGTTATTTCAAACCCAAAATATAGACCACCTAATACACTGACGAACTAGGATCTTGTTAAATCGAGACCAGATCTTTCCATGCGCCAACATGTATCTCAGTGTGAACTTTGTTGCACTTGGTCACATGGTTGCTATATGCTGTACTCTGTTTTGCTGCTCTGTGGGCTGTTTGGCTGGCGTCTGAAAGGTCATCATGGTGGTGTGAGATGAGTTTGAGAAGTTGTCCTTAACCACAGATCAAGGATCAGATGTTCCTCCAAAATGAGTAAAGGTTAGATCTATGGCTAAGGGCAGCTTCTACCTGGAGCATGAGTTCGTTAATTGATTAAGTCTAGTTAAATAAAGGTTAAATAAAAGGTATACAAATTGATTGTGTCGTGTTGTCTCTCCCACAGCAAACAGCAGAGGGCGTCGATCAGCTCAGAGGACACTGAGTCAGGGAGGAGCAGTCCAGACCCCCAGTCCCACTCCCCTCAACACCGGCGAAACCGACGCAGTGAGTACACCACTAACCCATACATGTACAATAGACTGGTTGCCAGACAACTTCACCAAAATGATGCACTCGCATCAATGGGGCAGAAGGCCTCGTGGTGTTATGATTTTTGAACGGTCAGATAGCTAGCAACAAGAGGTTGCCATGTGGGGAATAGTAGGTCTCTTGTTTCAGCTGGTTGTATATTGTTATTGATACCATGTCTTGTTTTGAGGTGTTTTGACGTATGTCACCTGTATGCTAATATGGCGAAAATTCGCTAGCTAGCTAACCAACAACTGTAACGATGTATTTGAGAGGCAACTAGTGGTTATTGTGGAAATGTATGTTTTCAATAAACATTTGGAGATGAAATACAGTTCATATGTTGTCAATAATCCTTTTGAGTTGACAATTGTTTTGCCCCTAAATTGCGCACGCATCGGTTTTGTTTCTATGCAACTCACCTGTCTATACCCATAACATAATAAAGTAAATACTTGGTAACAATTTGTAATTATGGTGATTGGGTCAACAATGGTTATTGGGTCATGAGAGATGGTACATGAAACTCCTCTGAATTGACATTGGGTTTATGTGGGTATTAATACAATTGCAATCCCGGTTCCTTAAAGATGCAGGTATTTCACATGGAGCACTGGGTGCATGGAGGAGCTGTGGGTGCATGGGGAAAAGTAGGCCTGGGATTTGTCAGCGACCTGAAGATACAATATTATAATGATACTTAGGTGCCGATACCACATGTATTGCAATTATATATGTATCAAGATTCTATATTTTTTTTGCGATTCGATGTTCCAAGAGAAAGCCATGCGAAAATTTGTTTTGGTGGTAAAAGTTCTCAAAACCATTTAAACATTTTAGAAAGAAGATGGAGAACAAGGTATAGGATGATAAATCCTGCAGTTTTATCGCTGGTACAGTGCACTAGCGCTAGCTAACATTACAAATCGATACTTGGGAGTCACAGTATTGATATAAAATCTGCAAAAATAATAACGCAATACTCTACAGTATAGATTTTTCCCCCTATCCCTAGAAAATATAATTTGATTGTCAATGACTCCGATTTTAATTTATCGCCATAGTTACCACGCATTTACTTCAGGTATTTCTGGTACTTCATTAAGGCACTATATAAGGAGAGACAAGCAAAATGTAACTCACAACTAAAATGTGTGTAATTTCCAGGCTGGCCCGGCGCGCCTCACTCAGTAGACATCTGTGAGGGTCTGGAGGAGTGGGGTGGAGGTGAGGACCCCTCTCAGCCGTCAGACACCGAGGAGGAGGACGCTGCTCAGCTGGTGAGATGGGTTCTCTACAACATCAATACAACCACTCATCTGTATTTAAACACTAACACACTGTGTGGCCTCGTTCCTTACCCAGGACCTTAAATATGCTTATCAGAAAGGTTAAAGGAACCTCTTCAAGCTCCCTACGTTTAAAAGTGGACACTACACATTTAAAAGGCATACTCTAGTAGGCTACAGTTCTACATATCTTTATCCTAGTCTAACAGAATTGTGTCTGTCTTCCCAGGCTCCAGGCAGATATAAGGCCTTGGCTGAATGTTCACGATACAGCCCAGATGACCTCACCATCAAGAGCGGTGATGTCATCCAGCTGCAGCACGAGGACAGCGAAGGCCACTGGTGAGTGTCGACAGTGTCATTTGTCTGGTGGTAAAGTTGGTTGCCAATGGCAGAACCTTATTTGACACGGCTTTGACATGGGCTCTGGGCCGACTGGAGCCTAATATAGCAGGTGTGAAGACTTAACGACAAAACAGACAGCGTAGGAGAATGGTTAAAAAGCAGCGTGTAGCAGTCCTATCGGCTACCATTTTATTTTCATTTCACAACAATTCTACATGTTGAATGGGCACCATTCGTCAACACCCAGCAGGTTATCTTCTGCACACCGCTGCGCTCCGCCAATTTCATTATCGTGTGTCCTGCCCTTCACCTTAAAGGTCCAATGCAGCTGTTTGTATCTCAATATTAAATCAGTAAGTACTGTGATTCTTTTCATTTAAGATGGTCAAATAAATACATTTGCTTCTTAGCAATGAGCAATTTCTCGAGTAAGAATGTTGCTAGGACTGTCAGTGGTCTGAGTGGGGAGGGGAAAACTGAAAACTATCTGTTATTGGCAGAGAGGCTTGGAACTCAATTTCTTATTGGTCTATTAACTAATTGACCCCCTGGTGTTGTCACCAGGCAGGCCAAAACTCCCATTCCACCAAAACAGGTTGAAATGTCATTTTCAAACAGCTCTAACACTATGGCCTTATCATAATTTTCACAATTTCTCAGTAATATGTTGTTTTTTTGTTTAATGAGAAACAGTAATATCACGTTTTTGACTGTACTGTGCCTTTAACTCCTCTAAAGCCTCCCTCCCTCACTCCATCTCCAGGCTGGTGAAGAACCTGAGTCGCAGACAGGAGGGTATCATCCCAGTCCCCAACCTGCATATGATTCTGGGAAACGGCAGTAGAGGACAGTCCACCAGACTAGGAGGTAAGGTTTGTGTTACAGTACAGAGGAAGAGGTTTCTAAAGCCATTTGTACTCTCAACCCTGCTCTCTGACATGTAGCTCATTAGATGGGTTTGTTTGAATCATTTGTGCCTCCTATCTTTTATGCAGATCCATGGAATCTGAAGGCCAGAAAGCTCAGCTCCCCTTAGAGGAAAAATGCTGTCTTCAAGTGCTCGTGGGAACTGGGAAAGTGGTTAGTCGGAACCTCGTATTTCCCACTTCGGAGGAGCATTGGAAGGCAGCAACACCTTTTTGTTGGACCTTTACAAAGATTGACAGACTGAAAAGACAGACTGTTTTCCATTAGACATTGTGAGGTCATGACAGATGGAATATCTTAAACTCTGCTTCCTCAAAGTAGCCAATTGAAGAAGGACATAGGAGTTTTAGGTCTGGATTTTTGATTGACATTTTTCTGGGCCAGTAACATGAGGACCTGTTTTTTGCCCACCATGATGGACAGTGGACACACTTTATGAATGTTACCCTCCAAACACTTTAGACAGCACAGGGTTCTACCAGCACAAAGGCACACGGTTTGGTGAAGGACAAGGGACACGTGAAAAGGTTTGGGACTTAAAATTCAATCCCCCACTTCCTCTTAGACCCAGCCAATGGGCTTTTCTGTTGGGCTGCTGTAGCTGGATTACATCCATGGACTCTAGTTCTCTGAGGGATTCTTAACCGTCATTGCTAATCAGTGAGAATGCAGTTGGTGTTTGTATGTTTATGTGTGTTCTTATGCGGCATAATAATCCGGGTTTTCGCCTGAAACATTTCTTAAAAAGAGACTTTTGTACATAGCTATGTAATTCATTTTTGATGTGTATACTTGAATGTTGGTCTATTGTTTGTTGACGTTCATTTATTCTACATGCTCATGTTGTTTAGGTATCCATCCTGTCTTGTTCCTTAAGGCAGCCTTCTCTTAGCTCTCCAAGAGTTGAAATGCCAAAACGTGCCGTGCCATAATGCCTTTTTATTCCTGCAATGTTGGAATCGAGCTCCTCTTTGATAAATGTACTGTTTGCTCCGCAATATCAAACGCAGTCTTGCTTCTACCTCACATCAGACCTATACTCAACTGGCACGTTATTCATGCTTATAAGCGAAATGCAAGCTGAAAGAAAACAAGCTGAAAGCTTTACTATATTTTCAAAGGCTCTAGAGAAATTGAGCTCTCCATGAACGCAATACCTCCTTCATATTTTCCTGATTCATACCTATTCTTTTTCAGTTTTATTTCCGAAGCTCAGTGTGTGTCAATGGCGAGGAGACACCGCCCCAATATAAATAAAGTTGTTAAGATGTCACGGATGGTGAATTCCGACATCTTGTGAGGTGATGGTGATTGATAGAAGGGTACTCCTCAGGTCTATAAGAGCTACTGCCAGCGTGGCGCCAGCAAAGACTGATGTCATTCTCCCCAGGATTTCACTATCTGTCTCCCCGGTGTGAGCAGCCCTCTGCCTGTGA
Organism: Salvelinus alpinus; assembly: GCF_045679555.1. Lineage (NCBI taxonomy): Eukaryota > Metazoa > Chordata > Actinopteri > Salmoniformes > Salmonidae > Salvelinus > Salvelinus alpinus. The sequence goes on from NC_092092.1 coordinate 57,404,466, forward strand.
CAGCACAAAATGGAGCGAGAGAGAGCTGGATCAAGAGAGAGGGAGAAATGTGGCACTCTCTCTTCCTCTACTCGTCTCTTCCACGGCCTTGCAATTAATCTTACGCTTCCCATTAAACAGGATCATACAGCAAACATGAAATATACCCGCTATGTCGAACGCTTAATTAAATATTGATTGCGGACTTACATGAATTTACTACATCAAATCAAGGCCCCAGTCGGAGGCCTGCCTTTGATATCCTGCGTTTGATGTGGAAATGAGCCAGGATAACAGCGGGGGCACAGCTCCACACTACTAATGTCTTCTTATTAATTAATTAATGTTGCTATCAAGTTGTTCCTTCGCGGCGGTAAGCAGCTGTGCAGCCCAGTAAAATGATGTCTATCTACCCTTAACGGAGACCTGCTTGACTGCTGCGCATCGCATCAATGGGTTTCTCTCCTCATATGGCAGAATTAGCTGGGTTTTCTTTTTTTGTGCTCCAAAATGCTGCACATTTTGCACTGAACTGTGATGTTCAAAAATAGAGACAGAAATATGCTTGAAAATGCTGTGCGTCTTTGACAAGCGCTGTAAGCTTGTTGCTAAGTGTTTCTCATAAGAGAACATAGCATGGCTAACTGAATATTGACTGAACGTGGCAGGTTTCAGGTTTTTATTATTGTTCTACAGTCATCGTTGTTGATTGGCTGCTTTTTTATACAGCTTCAGTATTGTATATAGACCAAATAAAGTATTTATTGAAATAATACAGATTTGTTCTGCGCCTTAGAGTTTGTTTTTTTCTATAGTAGAATACAATAAAGCAGTGTTAGTTGCTTGCATACAGCCATTTGCCAGTAAATTCTAGTTTTTGTTTTCTGAATAAGCATAATAAATGTTCAGTAGGCATAAGCATCTGTTCGCCATACAGGTCTCTATCATGTAAAGCTTATCTTCACCAGCAGATGGAGGTAAGAAGCTGCAAGAAGACGCTCTCTCTTTGAATACAAAACGGACACATCTCCTGAACCCCAAAAGACCTGGAACAAAAAAAGCCAGCGTGGGCCCTGAGGGTCAAAGGTCAGGGGTTAGTCATCCAGGACGTCATGCAGCATGCGCTTGGTCACTGACATAACGTGACGTATCCATCTATAGTAATGTGACACTCTGGTGTATACTCCATACTTCCCATCCTTGGCACACTCCTCCCCCCAGCTCACTATCCCTGTCAGGAACCAGGTGTCATGGTAACGGTTGGTATGGGGACCCCCGCTGTCCCCCTGGCACGAGTCTTTGGCCACGTGAGCATAGCCGGCACAGAACATATACTTGGTGATACGGGCACTACTGCTATCCTTACACAACGTCCTCTCTGTAAATGGCACCTCTACCTTCTGTAGTAAGTGAGACGTGGCCCCCTGGAAGCGTGTGCGACCCCAGCCGCTGACCGTAGCCGGGGACTGATCCGTCACCAGGTCCTCGGCGAAGACCTTGGGCCCCAAGCAAATGGGTCTGGCGTGGGAGGAGAATGTGATGGGGTTGTGCAGGCGCAGCAGGGCGATGTCGTGGTTGTACAGACTCTGCTGGGAGTCGTAGAGCGGATGTTTGTATTGCTTCGACACCTCGTGGTCCTGTTCCGTGCCCTCTTTGTAATTGATGTTATGCTCCCCTGGAGAGGTACAATAACTAAATGAAGCAATCAAGTAATCCATCTGTAATCAATCAATATGAATCGTCCTAGTAGAGAATTTAGTTTTAGTCATAGATACAAATCATACACCTATGAACACGCTCCTGTGTAAGGTAGTGAGAATGTACCGTAGCTGAGCTAAAAAAACGAACCGGAATTGTGCCTTACCCACTCTGACGAAAAAAGATCCCTGCTGTCCCTCCACCAGACAGTGGGCAGCAGTGATGACCCACAACTGACTGAGGATAGAGCCCCCACAGAACACCTGACCACTGGGCCTCTGCACCAGAGCTGCCTGGGGGAGTAGAGAGCAGGGAGAGCCCGTTACATACAGTACCAGTCAAAAGTTTGGACACCTACTCATTCAAGAGTTTTTCTTAATTTGTACTATTTTCTAAACTGTAGAATAATAGTGAATACATCACAACTCTGAAATAACACCAAATGAATCATGTAGTAACCAAAAAAGTGTTAAACAAATCTAAATATATTTTAGATTCTTCAAAGTAGCCATCCTTTGCCTTGATGACAGCTTTGCACACTCTTGGCATTCTCTCAACCAGCTTCACCTTGAATGCTTTTCCTACAGTCTTGAAGGAGTTCCCACATATGCTGAGCACTTGTTAGCTGCTTTTCCTTCACTCTGCGGTCCAACTCATCCCAAACCATCTAAATTGGGTTAAAGTTGGGTGATTTTGGACGCAAGGTCATCTGATGCAGCTCTCCATCACTCTCCTTCTTGGTCAAATAGCCAGGAGGTGTGTTTTGGGTCATTGTCCTGTTAAAAAACAAATTATAGTCCCACTAAGCGCAAACCAGATGGAATGGCGTATCGCTGCAGAATGCTGTGGTAGCCATGCTGGTTAAGTGTGCCTTGAATTCTAAATAAATCACAGACAGTGTCACCAGCAAAGCACCATCACGCCTCTTCTTCCATGCTTCACGGTGGGAACCACACATGTGGATATCATCCGTTCACCTACTCTGTGTCTCAACAAAGACATGGCGGTTGGAACCAAAAATCTCAAATTTGGACTCATCAAACCAAAAGACAGATTTCCACTGATCTAATGTCCATTGCTCGTTTCTTGGCCCAAGCAAGTCTCTTCTTATTATTGGTGTCCTTTAGTAGTGGTTTCTTTGCAGCAATTTGACCATGAAGGCCTGATTCACACAGTCTCCTCTAAACAGTTGATGTTGAGATGTGTCTGTTACTTGAACTCTGAAGAATTTATTTGGGATGTAATTTCTGAGGCTTGTGAATGACTCTAATGAATTCTTCTCTGCAGCAGAGGTAACTCTGGGTCTTCCATTCCTGTGGTGGTCCTCATGAGAGACAGTTTCATCATAGCGCTTGATGGCTTTTGCGACTGCACTTGAAGAAACTTTCAAAATTCTTGAAATGTTCTGAATTGACTGACCTTCATGTCTTAAAGTAATGATGGACTGTTGTTTCTCTTTGCTTATTTGAGCTGTTCTTGCCATAATATGGACTTAGCCTTATTTGGTAAAAGACCATCTTCTGTATACCACCCCTACCTTGTCACAACACAACTGATTGGCTCAAACGCATTAAGAAGGGAAGACATTCCACAAATTAACATTTAACAAGGCGCACCTGTTAATTGAAATGCATTTCAGGTGATTACCTCATGAAGCTGGCTGAGAGAATGCCAAGAGTGTGCAAAGCTGTCATCAAGGCAAAGGGTGGCCATTTTGAAGAATCTCAAATTTCAAATATTTTTTGATTTGTTTATCACTTTTTTGGGTTACCACAGGATTCCATATGTTTTATTTTATGGTTTTGATGTCTTCACTATTATTCTACAATGTAGAAAATAGTAAAAATAAAGAAAAACCTTTTAATGTGTAGGTGTGTCCAAACTTTTGACTGGTACTGTATATCGGCCCTTACATGGTAAAAATAATATATATGGTATGTATGTAGCTCTTTTCAAGGACCCAGAGATGCTTAAACATACATTCACCCGTGCATAGTGCATCTAGGTATTTTCCCCTCTTACCTGCCATGGGATATCTCCAGGGGTGACTGTGTCGCCACCTACAATACGTATTCTGGCGTTGAGTTCTCTGACGGGGGGCCTGGTGGTATTGGCTGGGGTGAGGGAGGGGGTTGTAGTGACGTTGGCATCTGACCTTGTGTTCTTAAGGGTGAGTAAGGATCTAGACATTTCCGTGATCACAGTCCGCCTGTCTCTGCCACAAGGAAACTCCACTGGTGGCATACAAATCCAAATGAAGGTGGGCTGGGTGGTAACACTACATCAAGTTACTCTACACCAATGTCGTAACATTGTAAGCACACTACTGTATTGAGATGTTGCTACACATTACTTTGGTAAGACTATGGTAAATGTATAACAAGACGTGTGAATGTTGTGGCTACCTTCAGGATTGCAGTTGACTTGATCCTGCGCCAGCTTGTAGCCCTCTGCACAGCTACACTCTGCCCCATAGGTGCCCAGGTTCTCACAGAAGTGCATACATTCTCCATTATTCACCGCACACTGTCTAGCTGTTACTGTGGGGAGAAACCTATGTCATCAATCCACATCTCTAAAGTAATGAGGCATGTTAAATAGTATAGAAAATAGAATAAGTAAGTATGGTTGCGATTGTTATGGCGAACATGTGGTTTTACAACCGTGTTATCGCAATGTTATAGGAGTGACGTCCAGGCAGAGTTTACATAGAGCCTCAACTGGTTTAAGCTGGACAAACCTGCTCCGAACTGACTGAAATGGAGGACATTTGTCAAGGCCTATGCTACTTATAGGAGCCAATGGCTTAAGTCAAGTAAGCCATTACAATGTTATTACTGTACCTATCTCACAGTTGGTCCCAGTGAAGCCTCGTAGACAGCTGCAGGAGTAGGATCCTTTCTGGTCTTTACAGGAGCCCTGGTTCAGACAGGGGGACGACTTACACTGGTCCCCATCTGAGACATAACAGAGCATTATTGATGCAATTTACGTTACACCAAGTTTCATAAACACACACACGATAACATACGCACTATACATACACATGGATTTAGTACTGTAGATATGTGGTAGTGGTGCAGTAAGGGCCTGAGGGCACACAGTGTGTTGTGAAATCTGTGAATGTATTGTAATGTTTTTAAAATTGTATGAACTGCCTTCATTTTGCTGGACCCCAGGAAGAGGATCCATAATAAATACAAACACAAATACTGCTAAACGCTACAGTTTGAAACCCACACAGCACACACAGCTCCTGAGTCACAGCTCCTGAGTCACAGCTCCTGAGTCACAGCTTAATCCTCTCTGTTTGTGCCAACACGACAGTTAATCATTAAGCAAAGTCACCTTCATAACCGACCCAAAACTCCATCTGAAAAATAAATACAGAATCTTCAGAATATCACACGTTAACCCATTCATTACACAGTACCGTATTCATGGTGGAGTCTAACCCCACCATACACACACTCACCGTCTTCTCTTCATTCTCAAATGCTTCCCTGGCCTCCTCCAGGTCACACCTCTCCTCCAGACACTCTCTCTCCAGGTTCCCCCATAACATCTCCTCGAACACCCCTGTGTTGTGGCGCCTCTGTCTCCTCAGCACACTGTCTGCTGCCTGGCCTGACAGGAACACTGGGGCTGGAGGGCCAGAGGGAGATTGTAAGGCTGTTACAGTTACGGCTGGTGTATAACTGAGAGAGTAATATTGTTACTAGTGAGAAACCTACTGAAACCATCAGCAGTCAGAGCAGAACTTACCTCCCCAGCCCAGCCGGCAGTCTAGCAGCATCACACATAGGAGGAGGAATACGTAAACTGTTGCCATCCCTGTCTGATCTGATACTCTGGTATCACAATGCCCAATGCAGAGAAACACACACACACCGTGGACACACTCTCACCCACTCCAAAGTACAGCTGTCTGTTTACTCTTGAACCACAGTGACAGGGTATGTTTGCTGTTAGTTTGTTTAGAGGCAATACATTGACATACTGTGGTGGATTTATAGTTTTCTATTTGTACTTTTTGACCAGGCAGATCAATTAAGAACGGCTTCTTATTTACAATGATGGTCTGGCTGGCTGGTGGAAATATCTGTGTACATAATTTTGTGAACGGATTGTTTTTACATGTTTTTTTTTCTCTCTGTGATGACTGATTTTTTTCTAATCGTTCTCTGATGTGTTCCTCTAGGTTTGGACTGTAATCAGAAAATGAGAGAATCCCCGTCTACAAAAAAAAACATGCATTTCAGGTAATATACCACTAGATGGCGCACATATCTATAAAACAATGTCTACCAAAGCTTTGATTGAACATCACGTCATACTGTACCCACTGAGATGAAAGGGCTAGGGGTTAGCGTTTTCCCTGACCAGCTCACATTACCAGTACAAACCCCAGGGACCTAATTTATCAACCGTGCGTAAATGTTTCACTAAATTCTGGCGTACGTGGAAATTCTAGGATTTGTGTGCGCCACAAATCATTGGGATTTATCAAACTGTCGCACGCAACATACGCATGTTTTCATTGATAAATCAGATCCATAATCTATTATACGTGTGTGCTGGTGAACGAGCGCTACAACCCCGCCTGAAAACGCCCTCATTCACATTTTATGGAAACAAAAACACCCTCATTTGCTGTATGATTTGGAAATGTTGGAAAGTGCAATAGCACATTTTATCACATTTCTGTAGAGGTGTGGGCAGAATGTTTCGATCTTTTGCAGGGACTTTATTCAACCTAAAATGCAAACTAATCGCCTATAGCGTGTGCCAAACACTGGCTGTGCATTCTGCATAATTGATTGCCTTTTCAAACAAATTAAAAGTAAATGCTACAGCTCACACTATGCAAAATAATAATGGTTGTTCAATATTTAGTTTGTCAATAGATGATTGTGTTTCTATCTCCTGTCTTGGTATAGGCTCTGAGATTAAAGAGGCTATAATGTCGCGCTCCTATCTCAGTCACAGCAATATTGCCGCTTCTATACTGTAGGGTACCGGTCTATTTACTTTCGAGCATGCTTGGCTATCGAATGAGTGGTGGATAAATGGTAGCCTAATATTTGTTGTGTAACGGGAGTAAAAATGTTGTCAGAAAATATTATGATTTGGGCCCATATAATAAAAGTCAAAGAAACACTTTACTCTACATGCTGTTATGAGATCACCTTACCAACGGCAAAAGCATTTATTTTATCATTAGCCTACGTTGTAATGCTTTTATTAGCCTACAATTATTATAATTCCTGTTCGTCAAACACTTCAATTTCCCTCAAAAGAACACCGTTTGCTTGTAATACAGTTCTTCAACCACTAGAAATGGTCTGAGATATTATTGGAGAAATGCACTCTTTCCTGTCAAGTTTAAGATTTAATAAACGCCAACCTTTGCGGGAAAAGTCCCGCATGCAAGGATAGTATTTTTTGTGCTTATGCACTGTTGATAAATGAGGCCCCTGGTCCTAAGGTTAACCATACACCAGTGAATGGCTAGGCTAATGCAGCTCTCCTGGGTGCTGTGAGGATAGCGCTGATGCAGCATACTGCTGAGGGTCAGTGTCTGTGGTCCAACCCCAGTGTCACTACGTGGTCTGGCCTGGAGAATAGGAGCCCTTCCCTGGTCATATCCCCCTCCCTGCGGGGAGTCCCCGGGTGCTCTGATGGAGCGCCCTATTGACCCAGACCATTTATATTTCATTGAGTCGTTAAAAGCCTAAATAATTCATACTTAAGTAATTAGCACTGGGTTTTATGAGAGAGAGGTTCGGGTGAGTGTCGTTCAAACATGCTGACGTTGTTTTGATAGCCATCAGCAGCTACACCTTCCTTACTTTCTTTTCACAACCTTATTCATGCACTGTGGTTGCACTCCTGTATTTCTCCATGCGATCACCTCAGCCCTGGGATAAAGCAGGGATTTCCTGCCAAAGACAGCGTCAACCCATTATTACGAAAACATGGAAACACATAGCGTACATAATGCCATTTCTCAACAGTGGATAGACCTACTCCATCTGTCCTGTAGCCCTCTGACTCACAGCCCTGTTTAGCATGCTTAGTTGACATCTAAAAAGGCTGTGTTAGATGGACCGCAGGAATCTAGGATGGGAGGAGACAAAAGCAGTCGGATTTATGAAGCCAAGGCCATTGAGTTCCTTGATGTGTATCTCAATCCTGGCTGCCACACGTCCAGAGCACAGCAGGGAATTGGTTGCCGACTTCAATTAGATGATCTGCTACAATAGTGGATCAGGGCCGGGCCCAGCGTGTAATAAACACCCTGATGCCTGCTCAGTGCCATCGATTGTACAGTAGCTCTTGGGGAAGGTAATGCTGGCTTGGGAGGAGTGGTACTCTGAGGTTATATCTTTATAGATTCCACACACAACCCACGTCCATGTTGTTGCCTTTTCATCGGCTGCAGGGAAGGATTCTAATTTGTAGATGGGTTATTTTTGACGTGTTAAAACATCCCTCTGGCTGGCTGTGAATTGAAGTGCCTCCACAGACCAGACCAGCAGAGCCTGTTATATCTACACCAGGAGTAGTATGTCTCGATATACTCTGAATGGTTTCCAAGGAATTCAGTTGTATACAAACATAGGATTAGCTAATGCTTTCAGAATGTTGACACACTCATCTAGCGCCATTACAACAGTCAACAGGTCTGTAGGGTGCAGTTCTATTACAACAGTCAACAGATCTGTAGGGTGCAGTTCTATTACAACAGTCAACAGATCTGTAGGGTGCAGTTCTATTACAACAGTCAACAGATCTGTAGGGTGCAGTTCTATTACAACAGTCAACAGATCTGTAGGGTGCAGTTCTATTACAACAGTCAACAGTTCTGTAGGGTGCAGTTCTATTACAACAGTCAACAGATCTGTAGGGTGCAGTTCTATTACAACAGTCAACAGATCTGTAGGGTGCAGTTCTATTACAAGTTATAGAGAGACCAAGGCCAAGCAACTAAACTATAAGTAACACCATCAAAGAGTATTAATTGTTTTAAGTTGCATTTCCAAGATCGAAATCAAGACCCATGCTGTTCTGCTGATGTAGCGGGATCTGATCAGTGACTGAGAACCACCACCAGGAGGGAGTAGTAACGACCGTTCCTGTCGGAGGTAGGCAGTCTGTCTAGTGTGTCTACCTGTCTATTGAGCCATATCACTGTGGAGAGGGGCGCCAACTTGGGGAAGCCAGGAGTCAGGGGGTTGGAGCCTCACTGAAGTAACCCTAGAGCCCTGGCAGCCCTGTACGATCCAACATGGCTGCCCTGTTGGCTGTGTCTATGTCGATTAGGGCAGAGACTGCGGAAAGTGAATTGCTCTTCTCAAGGCTCCTCTACAGACTCTCCTTTCAGCAGAAAGGTCTTAGCAGCAAAGCTGTGCCTAATCTCTCACTTTGTCTGGCTAGGTGTAACTTCTGGTCTCTGTAGCTCCTCGCAGCCCTCTCCTCTCTCTGTATTGGAGTATTCATTTGAGCGGGGATATGCATCTCTGAGGTACTGCCTCCATCTACAATCCCATTGATAGCATAGCCTTATATATGATATCTACACATTACTTCTCTGTCCTCATCTGACTGGTGTAGAAGGAATCCGAGCTTTGCCTTGGTGCCAAAGTTATGGACTTAAGGGCAAGAGGACTGTATTGACCTTGGACAAGGGTGGCATTGAATGACGTTTAATGGGCTTCTGGATGCCATTGGGAATTGCATAGGACCGAGATTCCCATGAGGGAAATAGCCAGGATGAACTTTAGGGACAACTCTGGATCATAATGCCTGACCATAACATTACTCTGCCTGTTGAAATATAGTCAATCCCAAGGACACAGCCTTTTTAGGTTAGTTTCCACTGCTGATCACCATTCTCCCTCGTCAGCCAGGCAGACAGGCCTTACATAAGTAGCCCAGGAGGACAGTCGAGATGATGAGGTAATGCCTGTCAGTGTGTATTAAGGCAGCTCTCTGAGTGGGGAGAGTAGGGATAGTACTCTGCTCTGCTGTACTGCTTGGTGGAGATAGCTACTGTAGTGTATTTATCACTGGAGCTGTGTTTGGGGGTTTGGAGCGAGACAACAGTACGACACACTCTCACTCAGGTAGAGGCAAATTAATTGCTCCTCGAAAGATGAGGAAACCCACCGCAAGGTCAGCCAACGGAAGACTGCAGTCCTCACAGAGCTGGATGAAATGAAGACCAGAGCCGAGCGGGTGTGGAGGGAGAAGTCTACATCACTCAGCCTGAATAGCAAGTACTGTGAGAACAATCTTCATTTTTTTTCTCAGGTCTTAAGAGTGTGAAAAGTCCTCGATCTTCCACAAAGTAGTGTTTTCCTCCCTTAAACGACGAGAGAAGTAACAGATGCCCTTCAGTGGAGCGATTTAGTGTTCTGTCACCCACAAAGTATTGAAAACCATGTACTTGCACAGTTCTAGAGTGTAACAGTTTTGTACTGCCCACTTGCTACCATACATGACTGATTCACCAGGGCTGTGGTTGTATATGACTCTTGGGTTTGGAACGTACTGTTCAGCATAGCCCAGTAAGTAACCATCTTTGCAAGGACACACTATATGCCTGTACAACCTTCAAATCTCAGTCCCCTCCCTCTACCCCAGCCCCCTGGATAAGGTCATTGACATTGTTGTGATATTTGAGAAAGAATAGCTCTGTTAATTAGCCACAGTCATTCTTGAGCCTGAAAGGGTAATGTTTCACACCCACATCCCCTCTCTCCACCCCCTACCCCGTCTCTGCCAAACCCAACACTCTGACATTTAAACAAGCTGCTTGATATTTTGCCAAAGACGGAAAAAAGGAACACTCGCTTTAACTGGCTCACAACAGTGATCACAATCCATTTGACTTGAATAGTCCTTGTTGAAATGTTTTCTGAGGGACGTTCCTCCAGCACAGAGGCTCTCTGTACGCGGAAAGGTCATTAATGATGAGATCCTCCATTAAGAAAAAAAAAATGCACTTGTCTTTTCCAACTAGCAGTGACTTAGCTGACAGGTACTTTGTCGAGAGAAAAAACGTACCTGCTACGATTGTGATGTGGTGTTGTCTCACCTCGCTATCTGAAGATGAATGCACCAATGGAAGTCGCTCTGGATAAGAGTGTCTGCTAAATTACTAAAATGTGAAAATGTTTTCATTAATGCTGAGATCCTCCATTAAGAAAGCTATTAGTATGGTCAGGAGGGGGCACAGTGAAGAAGAATAATACCTCTATTTCATAAGAGCTGTGTGGGAATTGTATGGTAAAGATCTCCTCAGTCCGATTTTAGGCCTACTGTTAAAACAGGAATTAAACTATTACAGCCTACAATTAAGTGCTCAAAACCCCATTCCTGTCCATAATTAAAAAGTTTAAAATCAATTCAAAGTTTATTCGCGTACACAGATTAGCAGATGTTAAAGCAGGTGCAGCGAAATGCTTGTTTCTAGCCCCCAGCAGTGCAGTAAGTGTCTAACAGTACATAACTAATATCTAATAATAATACTAATACACAAATAATCCCAAGAAAAATAGATAAGAGGAAACAAGAGAGACAAAATATCAGAACTCTCCCCGCCCTCTCCTCCCCATGCGCTGACTCGTGATGTGGATGGACTGACAGATTCTCTCGGGCTGTTCAGCCACCATCAACTAAAACTGGAGCTCTTAGCGCTCCTGGACAGAACTAGCTGAAAAGCCCACTGTTTGCCCACTGAATGTCAAACATGAGTCGGCTAAAAGCTGCAAGAGAGCGAGGGAGATGAGGGAGAAATAGAGGGGACTTGCATAGAGAGAGGACATATAGCGTGAACATGGTTGAGGAATGTATACAGTGCATTCAGAAAGTTTTCAGATCCCTTCCCTTTTCCCACATGTTGTTACGTTCCCAGCCTTATTCTAAAAATGATATCTGAAAAAAAAAATCTATATACACACAATACACCATAACGACAAAGTAAATGTATTAAAAATAAGAAACAGAAGTACCTTATTTACATAAGTATTTAGACCCTTTGCTATGAGATGCGAAATTGAGCTCAGGTGCATCCTGTTTCTATTGATCATCCTTGAGATGTTTCTACAATTTGATTGGAGTCCATTTGTGGTAAATTCAATTGATTGGACATGATTTGGAAAGGCACACACCTGTAGATATAAGGTCCCACAGTTGACAGTGCATGTCAGAGCAAAAACCAAGCCATGAGGTTGAAGGAATTGTCCATAGAGCTCCGAGACAGGATTCTGTTGAGGCACAGATCTGGGGAAGGGTACCAAAACATTTCTGCAGCATTGAAGGTCCCCAAGAACACAGTGGCCTCCATCATTCTTAAATGGAAGAAGTTTGGAACCACCAAGACTCTTCCTAGAGCTGGCCGAACTGAGCAATCGGGGCAGAAGGGCCTTGGTCAGGAAGGTGACCAAGAACCCCATGGTCACTCTGACAGTGCTCCAGAGTTCCTCTGTGGAGATGGGAGAACCTTCCAGAAGGACAACTTTCTCTGCAGCACTCCACCAATCAGGCCTTTATGGTAGAGTGGCCATTCGGAAGCCACTCCTCAATAAAAGGCACATGACAGCCTGCTTGGAGTTTGCCAAAAGGAGCTTAAAGGACTCTCAGACCATTAGAAACAAGATTCTCTGGTCTGATGAAACCAAGATTGAACTCTTTGTCCTGAATGCCAAACGTCACATCTGAAAGAAACCTGGCACCATCCCTACGGTGAAGCATGGTGGTGGAAACATCATGCTGTGGGGATGTTTTTCAGCAGGAGGAACTGGGAGACTAGTCAGGATCGAATGAAAGATTAACTGAGAAAAGTAAAGAGCGATCCTCGATGAAAACCTGCTCCAGAGCGCTCAGGACCTCAGACTGGGGCAAAAGTTCACCTTACAACAGGACAACGACCCTAATCACACAGCCAAGACAACGCAGGTGTGGCTTCGAGACAAGTCTCTGAATGTCCTTGAGTGGCCGAGCCAGAGCCTGAACTTGAACAGATCAAACATCTATGGAGAGCTGAAAATAGCTGTGCAGCGATACTCCCGATCCAACCTGACAGAGCTTGAGAGAATGGGAGAAACTCCCCAAATACAGGCGTGCCAAGCTTGTAGCGTCAAACCCAAGAAGATTCAAGGCTGTAATCGCTGCCAAAGGTGCTTCAAAAAAAGTACTGAGTAAAGGGTCTGAATACTTATGTAAATGTGATGGTTTTTCATTTGTAACAATTTCTAAAAACCTGTTTTTGCTTTTGTCATTATGGGGTATTGTGTGTAGATTGATGAGGGGGGAAAAAAGCGTTTTAATCAATTTTAGAATAAGGCTGTAACAATGTGAAAAGTAAAGGGGACTGAATACTTACTGAATGCACTGTACTTAGGTAACTGTGTAGGTGAGGTAGTGAAAGGGCCCTTTGGGTGAGGTAATAAAATAGCTTTTAGGAGCTCAAAGACAGAGAGTGTGTTTGAGAGATGGAGGGAGAGGGGTAAAGGGAGAGAGATGAGGTAGAGTGGATCTGTCACTGAGTGCCTTCTTTCCCTGGAGACTATTCCTAGGTTCCCAAATTTGGTTTCAAGACAATTTCATCTTAAAACAATTTGATGTTTGAATCAGACGGGGAAAAAAGTCATGTTTGTGTAATTTTAAACCGTACTATTTGTCTATCTATTGGGCTAGCCACAACATCATCAACAAAGCACAAAACCAATCAAATGGATTGATAACAATCGGGTATCGTTAAAATGTTTACTTATGTGTAACAATTTGTCTTGTTAGACACAGTATAAAAGGTCACATTGAGAGGTAGAGATGCTCTAAGGATCGTCCTCCACAAGACAGGCCCAAATCCTCTAGTAAACCAGTTAGAGCAGGTCTGAAGGGGTCATAACTCACTTCAGTGTGGACAGCCAGGCCTGACGAAGACTTCATCACCAGAGGTAAATGGGAGCCTGTCATCCTCTGTGATTTCTGTACACCAAATGCCTATAGATCACATTCCCTGGGGCCAGAATATCTAGTTCCCTGACACAGGAGGTTTGAAAATGTAATCCGGAGCGGCTGTGGAGTCATTTGATGTGATGGTGGTGATGTGACAGAAATGCAGTGTCATTTCATGCACTTTGACCCCAACCTTTGGTGGCAGAAACAACTGGTGACCCGGCGGTGACCTATAGGAGGGGCGTCAGTTGCCCTGCTCATGCGATGCGCTGCATGGGGTCAGATATATACTAACAGGTGGAATAACGTTACACGTATGGGGTGTTCTGAAAGTACAGCGGTACTTTCCAGAAGATTATCTGGGCTCCATTTCTCGAGCGCAGTAAACTGATAGAGCCTATGTCTTCTGGCCACAAGGAAATAATCCATGAACTTTATTGCAACGGCTGCAAAAAAAAGTATTTTGCTTGTGCCGTAGCCTAGCTCTAGCCCTGCCGTACAGTACAACATAACACAGTATACTGTAGTACACAGTTTGCTCTGGAACAAAAGCCCACCCAAAGTATATGCACAGATTAAACCCAGTCCTAGACATGTGTTGACATCATCAGTATCAGCGTCATAGAAGCGCTGTTGTAATTGTCTTATCAGCCTTCCCCAGAGCACGGCTCAAGTCAACAGCGGCAAACAAAGGCATCTGACAAAAAACCCCAGTGCAATGCAACGCCGGGGCATAAATCTCCCTCCATCGCCTCTCTCTCCCTCCTCTCTCTCTTCCTACCTCTCCCTGGCTGTTCCAGAAATATATTTTGAGAAGGATCCCTGACAGCTCTAATATTGTCTCCTTCAACATCAACATGGGTGAGTTTCAGTGCGTAGGAGTATCAAATCAACCCACTCCCTCCTTAGCCCTTTCCTCGGCCCCTTCTCTCCCTCTCCTCAGCCCTCTCCCTCTCCTCAGCCCTCTCCCTCTCCTCAGCCCTCTCCCTCTCCTCAGCCCTCTTCTCTCCCTCTCCTCAGCTCTCTTCTCTCCCTCTCCTCAGCTCTCTTCTCTCCCTCTCCTCAGCTCTCTTCTCTCCCTCTCCTCAGCTCTCTTCTCTCCCTCTCCTCAGCTCTCTTCTCTCCCTCTCCTCAGCTCTCTTCTCTCCCCTCTCTTCTCTCCCCTCTCTTCTCTCCCCTCCTCAGCCCCTTCTCTCCCCTCCTCAGACCCTTCTCTCCTCTCCTCAGACCCTTCTCTCCCTCTCCTCAGACCCTTCTCTCCCTCTCCTCAGACCCTTCTCTCCCCTCCTCAGACCCTTCTCTCCCTCTCCTCAGACCCTTCTCTCCCTCTCCTCAGACCCTTCTCTCCCCTCCTCAGACCCTTCTCTCCCTCTCCTCAGACCCTTCTCTCCCTCTCCTCAGACCCTTCTCTCCCTCTCCTCAGACCCTTCTCTCCCTCTCCTCAGACCCTTCTCTCACCCTCCTCAGACCCTTCTCTCACCCTCCTCAGACCCTTCTCTCACCCTCCTCAGACCCTTCTCTCCCTCTCCTCAGACCCTTCTCTCCCTCTCCTCAGACCCTTCTCTCCCTCTCCTCAGACCCTTCTCTCCCTCTCCTCAGACCCTTCTCTCCCTCTCCTCAGACCCTTCTCTCCCTCTCCTCAGACCCGTCTCTCCCTCTCCTCAGACCCGTCTCTCCCTCTCCTCAGACCCTTCTCTCCCTGGCCCTCCTCAGCCAAGCTTTGCTCCATGTTATTCTGTCCATCAGATGTACTGTATATCTGTGCTCTGTGTGCAGTTGAGCTGTTGTCCTGGGGATGGGAAATAGATTTCGAATTGACTGCTGTGGTGAATAAGCACTGTGGGGTGGAGGGGGTTAACACTGACCGCTCCAAGGGCAATAGGAACACACACACGCGCATGCATGTAAGCGTGCACGCACACACACACACACACTAGGAATTGTAATTATTTATATTTCTTAATGGAAACCAGATAAGACCATGACACTTTAAGATGTTAATAACGGCGGTGACGCTTTCATTTTAACTTCTGATTCCCTGAACTGACATGTCATGGAATATTATGATGGTTAGTGGGTGGAGGTCAGGGAAGGGCTTTACACCAACACATGGATAACTGTCGCTCCCTCATCTGTCCATCCCTTCAGCAAGGACAGGCGGCGCTCCAAGCGCATTCACTCCTTAATAAACTGACCAATCTAATAACAGTGTTATACTGTAATCTTCACTCACTCCAACTGGGCTCTAACCGGAAGGTCACCGTGTAGGACGGGTTAGCGACAGACGACAAGGGGTGGCTGTGTGTGTGTAGGGGTGGATGTTTTGGCTCAGGATTGACAGTGCATTTTCCTGATACAAGCTGACACGATGGACGAAAAACCTAGCATGATGCTTGAGTATGGGTGAACAAACACTGTGGCTTGGAAGGGACACGTGACATGAGTGAATACATGAGCGACTGTATATAATGTAGTGTTTAATGGTTCTGATGGAGTCTCCCCTCTACACAGGGACAGAGAGAGGAGAAGGAGAGAGGCGTCGCTCTGAAAGGTCAGAGGGCGTGCAGCCAGGCAGCACAGCTCGTGGACACAGCACGAACACCACCCAGTGACATTTACAAGCACAGGAACAAAGGCTTGTAGGCTGCTGAGTAAGCACTCCATGTCACCAACTACTTATTGACTCCTACTAAAAGGCTCAATATAGTTTTTCCGGGGTCATTAACTGGTTATACAGATGGGATAGTGTAGCAGCGTAGCGTGAATAAACAGAAGTTTGTTATGTATAATTGACTTTAAAACGTTTACCACTGACATTAAATCGTTCCACTTGACAAAGATGACAGGTTGAAAGTTCATAATTTTCAACTAGTTAGGGGTGTTGTATTGTACCAGGTAACCAATGGTCCTGTTGTCCTGTAGAGACATGTATTTGTCCAGGGCCCTAGGCTGTGGGTTAACTGAGTAATAGTGGTCTCTTGTATTGACACATCCAGTCATTGACCTCATGGCATTATTCAGGACCACGGTAACCTCTCTTACCCAAGGCTAACGGAGTGTGGGCAGATCCTGTTGATCCCGAGTCTCCACATCTCTGTGTCTCTGCTCAGACAGTCAGGATGGGGGAATAATCACCCTAGGTATGACCTCTCTCTCTGTTTCGGTGAATACTAATAAGGAACCAGGTGTATCAAACCTCCGAGGGACTATATTCTGACGGGCATGACAACAGGAATCTCATCACCACAGCTACCTTCAAGTACTAGGCTAATAACACTCCCACTATGCTTATCTGGTACACACTGTTGGCCTGGGATGTTAGACTTTTCCCTGGTCTCCCCTGAAGAGAGTCCTATTGTGGATCAATGTGAATTAGGTTAGTTTCTGGAAACAGTGACCCAGCATGCTGAGAATTCATTTGGGGAATTGTGACACACAGGGGTAGGCTCATGTATCACAAACAAACATTGATATTGGGTATCAAGACGGAGCTAAACAAGTGTACACTTCACTTCCTCGCCAACAAAACTATTAGTATTACTTCATCCGACAGGTGTGATACTGTATGGAACTTCTCATGGCCTTTGAGTCAGGGAGCAGAGAGCAGTTACTCAGTGGACTTACCCTCATCACAACCTGTGCTGTGCGTCATGCAACTGAGCTGGTGGCCTGCTTTTCAGCTTCCTGATGGGGAGAGGCCTGTGACAACAAAACAGAACACTTATGGCAGCAAGTAATATCTTGGCTGGGGTTTTGCAAGTAGGAAAAGGATCGAGAAAAATTGTCCAAACCCAATCACAAACCATCCTCAAACAGAGGGCCATGTCTATAAACAACAAGAGCTGGCTAAAATAATGTTTTTTAAGGTATTTCCACACAGTATTTTCTGATCTTACTTGCCTTTTGTCTAGACTGCTCTTTATTGTTTAGAGTAGTCTCGAGGTTGATTTTCAGCGTTAATGTTTTTTATTTGAGTTATTTGAGTTATTTATTTGAGTTACTTTAGATGTCAACTAAAAACAATGTAATGATGAAAGAATGATGTGTGGGAAAATGCATATATTCCATCATTGAAATTTCGCAGGGTCTATATTGGCCAGTTAGAGCTATTCTTCCCTTCCAGGAGGCAGAAGGGAAGCTCATGTCGGCATCTACAGTTGGTAGTACTTTAAATAACTTGACAGACTTGAGGATGAGAAAATAAAGCTGAAAGGTGTCCAGTTTCCACACACAAAAAAAACCTGTATAGATCCTGTAACCGTCAACCGCAGCCTTTATTTCTGCCGGGCCAGGTGATGTGACACAACGCATGCAGGGGTCGACCTAGGACCGTACTTCGTAGTTCTACGTCTTGACACACGCTAGAGCGGGACAAGTTAGTGTTACGAGGCAATGTTGCTCGGTTTGTTTATTGAACAGTTCGGGAGCTTTCGATTTGATTAACACACATTGGTCGTCTGTCTAGGAGGACTGAATGCACATTTTACACGTGTTAAATGAGGTGTGAACGCTGACCTTAACTGTTTCTATGTTGATTTTCTCATCTTCCACCGCCAAGGCTATAATTCACTCTCAGAATAAGGTAAGGGCGCAGTTTCTGCATGATGACTGTTCTCATCTAATTCAAGACAAAACACTCCCACTTTATAACAAAATTTCACTTAAATTACGAAGGCCTAATTACAGCCTAATTATTTTGGCAGGTAGATTGTATCGTGATTACAGCTATAGGTAGTAAGACTACCTTTTTTAAAAATGTTTTATAAACCCTAATGGGATAATCATACATGAGGTGCTGTTGAGTTGTTTGCAAATCTTAAACATTAAAAACAAGCAACATAGTCTAATAAACTCAATGTATACCGTATCAGTGCATGTAATCTTTGTTATGAAATCAAACATTTCAAATTTTAGACAGCCACAATAACATTTATTTTGGCATTGTGATAGCATGCTGAAATGTTTGCGCGGGGTAATTGGCCCAGTGACAGGAATGTGAGGGTTGACGACTGTGTACATACACCAGCCATAACAAACATGTATTTCCATAATTCCGTTAGTTAATCCACGGTCTTGCGAATATATATATATATTGTGGATGTATACATTCGTAATGAGGGCTTTCAGCCTAGAGCGTTCCGTTGCTTGGGGGATTTGTACCAACGAGTGCCCATTCACTTTTGTGTTGTGTAAAATATGTGCTTCCCGAAGTTGTTTGTGTAGGTCTATTTGTCTACTATTTTTTTTATTGATTGTGATTGTAATTTTTTTTCCGTTGCACCTGCTGCTATATGATTGATCAAATTAATCAACGACCAACTAGACAACTAAAGGTAATTATAACTTCACAGGACTCAAACATGTTAATTCGAATAAAGGTGCAGCCAATTATAATAATTATGCGTGCATTGCCATCTCTCCTAAAACAGTATTTCTCCCAGATATCGACATGTACACTAGGCCTATTGGCTAATGTTTGCCTTCCCCTGTGTATATGTCAGCGCAGCAAAACGTAAAGGTTTTTAAAGGCACCAATTTTGAAACGGAATAACCTATTGAAGCAATATCTTGCATGCAGCCTTTCCTATTTATTTATCCGTTAACATCTGATACTTTGGGTGAATGTTTACGCATTCACTTCATTTACGCATTCACTTCAGACATATTGTGTGGGCAAGTGCTCTGACATTCGTTGTCGATACAACAGTTTCTGCTTCGCCATCTCGCGCATCAAGGTGAGTTATTTATTTTAGTGACTGGAGACTTGCTCCACTTTCCGTGGACTCCTACTTATGGGCTATATGCTTGGACTACTTTTGACTAGACATCTAATACTGTAAGTTATCAGCTTAATTGGCTGGTCTGTGACAATGTATGTCAACGATATTTTACACGAAGAGCGTCTGTTGCGGGCTGTTGTTTCGGTAATTGGCACTTGTGTGTAAAGTTCTAGCCTAAATAAACACGTTTCGCCAAAGCTTATTTACTTTCTTAGACACTGAATTGTTTCTAATTTGACATGATTCCAATAGCATGTGGCTAACCATACTGTCATGTATTTATATCGTGAAAGTTGGTTAGGCTATGTGTAGGCTAAAAAACAACTCGCTTATTTTGGCTATTGGTTTCCTTCAGACTGTTTTATAAGTAAACACTAGCATACAACAAGCAAACAAATGAATAGATGGTTCTTGTCAATGTGGCTTAATCTGCTGCCCGGCCGCTCTTCTTGATTCTACAGTAGGCTATTTGACGCCTCGGGCAGGTCAACACCGCTACTCCAACGCGCGCGTTTAGTGCAACGGTGGATCGAAGCGGACTTTAAACAATTGATTTCCATGCCCTAAATGCATTGCTTTTATAAAACGCATAGAGCTAAACTTAATATAATCGACTGTGCATATGTGTTAGTGATGGAATACAGCGCTCACTTTGTGGATCCTGTTGATCTGTGTGCTATTTGCCCGCGTGTTAGATGCCTTAGAAGAGCTCGTGTTGAATAGAATAGTCACTATAGGCTTCTAGAAAGCCAGGTTTCGTCAGTTGTAGTGGATGGAATTTGCGGGTACTCGATGTGTAGACGATTGCTCATTAGAGGTAATCTTAATTTGATGCCCTTTCCGTTTTTCTCTGACGTCGACTGACACGCGCTTTGAAGCCTTGCATTTATGTTCGTAGTTTTTTGGTCAGTTCCTTTGTCACAGCCGACGAGGTGGTTATTTTCGCATGCAGCATAGCGGTATTCCGGTTGGAAGCGTTTTTCTTTATCAATGTGCATTGATGTAGCAGAAAACGTGGAGGAGATAAGGTAAGAAAATATAGTATTCAAACGCTTTTACGATGGTAATGGTCCATGGATACAACGACGTTTCTTTTCCAATTTTCCAGATGCGCTTTTGTGAACTCAATTGTGTAGGCTATGTGATTAGAATGTATCAATAACTGGATACATCCATTGATAGCCTGCGCCATACATGGAATCATAATAGCATCACAGGTTTGCTTTGTTTGTGGTCCTCTCTTGATAAAACTTGTTTCATCAAAACGGAATCTTAAAAAGACTAATTGCCCTGTTTTCTAATTGTCTAACAGAACCCTTATCTCAGCACCTGGTAGCTTTGGAAAGGATTTCATTGAAGAAACTGTCTGCAAGCGATTGAACGTATTTCCATTCTTGTCTAAATCGGGAATTACACGTCCAAACTGGGATCTATGAGCGGAAAAGTGGCGAAGCCAAAAGAAGATAAGGATGCTTCCAAGGGTAAGAATCGAGCCTTGCAATGCACAGATTGCTGCCCCTAAATCACTGGTTTAAAGCGACCGTGCGCTCATTCATCTCCCACACATCCTCCGCTCGCCCTTTGAGATTTCTGAATACAATAGTTAGACCAGCTACTGAATGGCGCGTCATAACACCCGAGATGTGTCTAGCTGGTCACGTTTTAGACCCGGCCTGTAGCCATCTACACTTAGCACATGTTATAACCTAATTATTACGCACATACTGTATACTATTTATTGGTTTCATTATTTAAACAATAAATATCTGCAAATAATAATCCATTCATATAAAACCAAAAACCACAACAAAAATAAAACAGTCTAGTGCATTTCAATGAGCATTGGTCAACCTACATGAATGGTCGTGCTGTCGCTTTAACGTGATGGCAGTGAACTACAATGTCACTGACATCCAGTTGAAATGTCCCCCTGTTGTTCTTTCTTGCACCTTTTACGCGGGTTTGCTTTTGCCAAGCTCTCAACATCACATCCTAATCATACACAGGGGTGTTCCATGCCAAGTAATGACGTGGGCACACCATTTGTTTTGGTAGCTCGTGCGCTAATGACTTAATGCGTGAAAAATTGCCTCTGCATGTCTCTAGAAAAGCATCGGTTCGTCGGGATGTAAACTGGCGAACCATTGCCATGGAGACAAAGGGGGGGCAGGGTTGCCAGAGAAACCTCTACGAGATAAATCTGTGCGCGCTCTACATCGAGGTTGTGTGCGACATTTCTCCCGATGGCACGCACAGGCTTTTATCCCTTTGTTTTGATTGATTGCGTATTTTGTCAATTGAGGCAATCAATGGCAAGGCATCCCATCAAATCAGAATCTCTAACAGCTGGAAACTGACAAAGAGGCAGTCAATGTGGAGTCATATCCAATTACAAAATAATTTATTCAGGATTAGTCTGCTTTATATTAGTAGGCTATTTTGAATCTATCAATAGCCTTTGACTCCATTGAAAGGAATGTTTGTTTTGATTATCTGCATATTCAAATTGTATTATGATTACAGCAAATATTATATTTGAATTATAACCACTACCTTCCCTGGTTGTCATGTTTCCTCCCGTATTTGGTAAATACTGGGCTATTCAACCTAAACAGATATACGTTTCAATCTGTTGACATCACATATTGTTGGTTTCAATGCATGTCTAATAGACTATATTCCAAACATGTTATTTTGTGAAATTTCTCCAGCTCCAGAGCATGGATCTTTTTCTTTGTCCTCAAATTATTTTGTTCCTTTTTTTTTGTTCTGAGCATTGCTTTATTATTTGCCAGGGTAAATTGGACTTGCAGGCTAATGCAGTTGACTTGTGCATGCTTTCACTCATTGAGATGTTTTCACCTCAAGTTACCACTGCACTTTCCAGACGCCTAGGTCTGTGTTGAATCCCATTATGCATCAGAGGTGCTTAGATTAATTCAGGTTTTAATTAACTTAATTTTAGTTTAGCCTCAGACACTAACCAGCACTTACAGAGGATGAGTGAACGATCTACTAGGCATATAGCACTAGGTTTTAGAGATGTCAATAGTTGTCCATATGGTAGAGATGTCAGTAGTTGTCCATATGGTAGAGATGTCAGTAGTTGTCCATATGACCATCACTTTTTATTAACTGTCTTTGGAGTTAAGCTTTGGATCAATTCCACTGCTCTTTTTAAGAACAATATGGCATTGAAGGAAGGGATTTAAACCCTGGAAATAATGAAATGAAGTTCCAGCCTTAGATTAATCCCTATGCTTGCGTAACAGTGGGACAACGTGTTAGCACATGTCACCAAAAGCTTTGACTCTTGGTGTTTCTTAAGGGCTCGATTCAATCCGCAGCGTTTAAGAACCGCGTTATAGCGCGACCGAAATGTAAAAGTCATTCACGATTGAGCCCACATATGCAACGTTTACCGTGAATGCAGTGTCTGCAAATGCGGGAACATTGCATTTCAATTTCAATCGCGCAGATCTTCAGCACTACGGATTAAATCGAGCCCCCATGAAAGAAATGATATCCATTCTCTGTGCGTTGGCTCACTCAGTGAAAGGCCATGCTTCACCTCTTCATATGATTGGAGCACATCCTGTTCTAGCACATGTGATTACAGAACGGCAGAGAGCAAACAGTCTCAGGCAGGGAGGCAGGGATACAGCTGCCTTCCAGTATCAAGGCAAGCAAATAATTTTGTTAGCCTGAATTGGTGCGTCAAAGCCCCATGACATAGCCGCTATATCCCGGCCTTAACCATAGCATCCCAGAGCCTGGGAAATCAATGACCTTTGACCCTCTTTTCTGGTCTTCTGACAAAGTCTCTTGGGATTGGATGTGTTGTGGGTTTGGGAATAGCCTAATACAGCAAAAAGCCCAAGTTCCAATTCATAATGGACAATGAAAGTTGTATTCTTCTCCATAAAGCACTCATCAAAGTGTAACATAGTACTTTCTCTCTCCCAGGCTCTTTGGGGCCTGCATTTTTATAGACAGACCTCTTGGGTTGTGTTTGTCAGAGTCAGACAGTGGATTCATGCCTGCCTCTGGAACGGCCTATCCATGCCGAGTGGAAGGCATAAGTCTTGCATATTTGCCGCCATATTAAGTTATCCGACCAGCCACATTGGCCAATCAATAAATATCCAAGGGAATGGGAGTTTGGAGTCACTGCTTTATGAATCACAAAGGAGCCAGCTCTTCCCTGCACTACTGTGACACCTGTGCTAAACTCTGGCTAAACAACACACTGCCTACACTATCATTACCGTCTTTTGATCTAGTAGCTGGCTGGCTCTCTCGGAAGCCCACTTTAAATAGGATGGGGTCGATTCCAGGAAAAGACAATGGAGGAGATTAGAATAGTGCCTAAAGGGTCTTGTCGTCTTTTACACCAAATCACCATGATGGGGTTATGTTATTAACTCAGCACTGCGTTTGGGGAATGTCATGGAGCTAAATCACCAACCAGGCACTGAGAAGTGATCCTTTAGTACAGTATACGTACAGTATAGCATTTTATCAAAATACTCAAATAGCCTTGATCATAGTCACCTAAGTTGACAAAGATGAACAAAAAAAGACTATAAAATAAATAATACCAATGCTGAGCTGTAGGCTTAGAAAAGTGCTCTGAGAAAGAGATTTTGTTTAAGAAGTAATACATTTTTTTAAACGACTCGCGTCAAAGTCAAACAAATTTCAATCTGCATTAAACATTCAATAAAAAAAGTAAAAAAATGCATCATATGAGGATGATTTCTGTATTTAAAAAGTTGCATATCTTAAACTTGATTGATGACAGTCCCAAAATGTTTTGCTTATGTCAGCAATGGACTAATGAAACAAATACCAAAATATTGTTTTTGGGTGGAATTTTCTTTTGAAGGAACTATTGTGGCCTTGCATGGCTTCTTGTTTCACTTGGGTATAAAAACGAGGTAACACGCAAAAAATAAATGTACCAATTACCGCTATTAGGGGAATAATGAAGGAGTTTAAAACCATGGGAAAAGTGGTAAACTTGCTTGAAAAGGATGCATCCAAGGGCCACAGTTGGAGAATTACAGAACTTGGTCGCATCTTGGGATCCCCAAGTCTCCAAATATACAATTGGACGCAACCTCCATGCCAATAGGCTCCTCGGAAGGGTTGGCAGAAAAAAATACTTCATTTAGAGCAACCAACAGATGTAAATGCCTGGAGTTTGCTAAACACACTTGGATTGGAACCGGGTGTTATGGGTTTGGGGACGAAAGAAGGAAGCATATGCAGAAAATAACCTGGCTGTTTTGCTTCCACTGGTCCTGGGGGCCTTGTTAAGGTCAACATCATCATGAACTTGACCAAGTACCAGGACATTTTAGAGAAAAACCTGGTTGCCAGGATGTTGAAACTTGGCTGCAAGTGGATCTACCAACAATACAATGACCCCAAGCACACATCAAAATCCACAAAGAAATGGTTATTTGACCACAAAATCAATATTTTGCAATGGCCATCTCAGTCTTCGGACTCGAACCCCATTGGAAACCTGTGGTTTGATTTGAAGAGGGCAGTCCACAAGAGCAGATTTAAGGATATGGAGGATCTTGAAATATTCTGTATGGAGGAATGGTCTATGATTCCTCCCAATGTGTTCTCCAATCTCATAAAAAAATGTAAGGCAAAAAAAGCAAAATATATAGAGTTGAAGTCGGAAGTTTACATAAACTGAGGTTAAATGTATTAGGCTAAAGTGTTTCACAATTCCTGACATTTAATCCTAGTAAAAAGTCTTAGTTGCTAGGATCACCACTTTATTTTAAGAATGTGAAATGTCAGAATAATAGTAGAGATTTATTTCAGCTTTTATTTATTTCATCACATTCCCAGTTGGTCAGAAGTTTACATACACCCAATTAGTATTTGGTAGCATTGCCTTTAAATTGTTCAACTTGGGTCAAACGTTTCAGGTAGCCTTCCACAAGCTTCCCACAATAAGTTGGGTGAATTTTGGCCTATTCCTCCTGACAGAGCTGGTGTAACTGAGTCAGGTTTGTAGGCCTCCTTTCTTTCACATGCTTTTTTAGTTCTGCCCACAAATTTTCTATAGGATTGAGGTCAGGGCTTTATGATGGCCACTCCAATACCTTGACTTTGTTGTCCTTAAGCCATTTTGCCACAATTTGGATGTATGCTTGGGGTCATTGTCCATTTGGAAGATCCATTTACGACCAAGCTTTAACTTCCTGACTGATGTCTTGAGATGTTGCTTCAATATATCCACAACACTTTCCTATCTCATGATGCCATCTATTTTGTGAAGTGCACCAGTCCCACCTGCAGCAAAGCACCCCCACAACATGACGCTGCCAACCCTGTGCTTTACGGTTGGTATGGTGTTCTTCGACTTGCAAGTCTCCCCCTTTTTCCTCCAAACATAACGATGGA
Organism: Salvelinus alpinus; assembly: GCF_045679555.1. NCBI lineage: Eukaryota > Metazoa > Chordata > Actinopteri > Salmoniformes > Salmonidae > Salvelinus > Salvelinus alpinus. Next base: position 57,430,322 of record NC_092092.1, read on the forward strand.
CATTATGGCCTAAAAGTTATTTTTTTGTTTCATCAGACTAGAGGACATTTCTCCAAAAAGTACGATCTTTGTCCACATGTGCAGTTGCAAACCGTAGTCTGGCTTTTTTATGGCGGTTTTGGAGCAGTGGCTTCTTCCTTGCTGAGCATCCTTTCAGGTTATGTCGATATAGAGCTCGTTTTACTGTGGATATAGATACTTTTGTAACTATTTCCTCCAGCATATTCACAAGGTCCTTTGCTGTTGTTCTGGGATTGATTTGCACTTTTCGCACCAAAGTGCGTTCATCCCCGAGGAGACAGAAGGCGTCTCTTTCCTGAGCGGTACGACGGCTGCGTGGTCCCATGGTGTTTATACTTGGGTACCATTGTTTGTACAGATGAACGTGGTACCTTCAGGCATTTGGAAATTGCTCCCAAGGATGAACCAGACTTGTGGAGGCCTACATTTTTTTTCTGAGGTCTTGGCTGATTTCTTTAGAATTTCCCATGATGTCAAGCAAAGAGGCACTGAGTTTGAAGCTAGGCCTTGAAAAACATCCACAGGTACACCTCCAATTGATACAAATTAGCCTATCAGAAGCTTCTATAGACATGACATCATTTCTGGAATTTTCCAAGCTGTTTAAAGGCACAGTCAGCTTAGTGTATGTAAACTTCTGACCCACTGAAATTGTGATACAGTGAAATAATCTGTCTGTAAACAATTGTTGGAGAAATTACTTGTGTCATGCACAAAGTAGATGTCCTATCCAACTTACCAAATCTATAGTTTGTTGACAAGACATTTGTGGCGTGGTTGAAAAATTTGTTTTAATGCCTCCAACCTAAGTGTATGTAAATTTCCGATTTCAACTGTATATTACTTGTTAAACAAAGTCTCTTTCTCTGAGGAATTGTATTAGTATAAACAAATTTTATTTTTAAGAAAATGTAGCATACTATATAGCTCAGTATTTGATATATATTTTTTAGACCGTCTTGTTCCCTCATCCCCTTTATCAAGGGTGCCAATCATTTTGGAGGTGACTGTTTATCACTCACTCCTAAAGTACTGTACTTCTTTACCCTGCAATCGTAGTAGTAGCACATACAGTACCAGTCAAAAGTTGGGACACACCGACTCATTCAAGGGTTTTCATTTATTTTTTACTATTTTCTACATTGTAGAATAATAGTGAAGACATAAACTATGAAATAACACATATTGAATCATGTAGTAACCAAAAAAGTGTTAAAGAAAATCAAAATATATTTTAGATATTAGGTTCTTCATAGTAGCCACCCTTTGCCTAGATTGCACACTCTTGGTTTTCTCTCAACCAGTTTCATGAGGAATGCTTTTCCTACAGTCTTGAAGGAGTTCCCGCATATGCTGAGCACTTGTTGGCTGCTTTTCCTTCACTCAGCAGTCCAACTCATCCCAAACCATCTCAATCAGGTTACAACACCATCATTCTCCTTCTTGGTCAAATAGCCCTTCCACAGCTTGGAAGTGTGTTTTGGGTCATTGTCCTGTTGAAAAACAAATGATATTCCCACTAAGTGCAAACCAGATGGGATTGTGTATTGCTGCAGAATTCTGTGGTAGCCATGCTGGTTAAGTCTGCCTTGAATTCTAAATAAATCACTGACAGCGTCACCAGCAAAGCACCATCACACCTCCTCCTCCTCCTCCATGCTTCACGGTGAGAACCACACATGCAGAGATCATTTGGACTCATCAGACCAAGGGACAGATTTCCACCGGTCTAATGTCCATCTAATGCTTGTGTTTTTTGGCCAAGCAAGTCTCTTCTTATTATTGGTGTCCTTTAGTAGTGGTTTCTTTGCAGCAATTCGACCATGAAGACCTGATTCACACAGTCTCCTCTGAACAGTTGATTTTGAGATGTGTCTGTTACTTGAACACTCTGAAGCATTTATTTGGGCTGCAATCTGAGGTGCAGTTAACTCTAATGAACTCTGCAGCAGAGAGAACTCTGGGTCTTCCCTTCCTGTGGCGGTCCTCATGAGAGCCAGTTTCATCATAGCCCTTGCTGATTTTTGTGACTGCACTTGAAGAAACTTTAAAAGTTCTTGACATTTTCCGTAATGATGGACTGTCATTTTTCTTTGCTTATTTGAGCTATTCTTGCCATAATATGGACTTGGTCTTTTATCAAATAGGACTGTCTTCTGTATACTACCCCTACCTTGTCACAACACAACTGATTGGCTCAAAGCTAAGGATCCTGGGACTAAACACCTCCCTCTGCAACTGGATCCTGGACTTCCTGACGTGCCGCCCCCAGGTGGTGAGGGTAGGTAGCAACACATCTGCCACGCTGATCCTCAACACTGGAGCTCCACAGGGGTGCATGCATAGTCCCGTCCTGTACTCCCTGTTCACCCACGACTGCATGGCCGGACACGACTCCAACACCATCATTAAGTTTGCAGACGACACAACAGTGGTAGGCCTGATCACAGACAACGATGAGACAGCCTGTAGGGAGGAGGTCAGAGACCTGGCCGTGTGGTGCCAGAATAACAACCTATCCCTCAACGTAGCCAAGTCTAAGGAGATGATTGGGGACTACAGGAAAAGGAGGACCGAGCACGCCCCCATTCTCATCGACGGGGCTGTAGTGGAGCAGGTTGAGAGCTTCAAGTTCCTCGGTGTCCACAACAACAACAAACTAGAATGGTCCAAACACACCAAGACAGTCGTGAAGAGGGCACGACAAAGCCTATTCCCCCTCAGGAAACTGAAAAGAGTTGGCATGGGTCCTAAGATTCTCAAAAGGTTCTACAGCTGCAACATCAAGAGCATCCTGACTGGTTGCATCACTGCCTGGTACGGCAATTGCTCGGCCTCTGTCCGCAAGGCACTACAGAGGGTAGTGCGTATGGCCCAGTACATCACTGGTGCTAAGCTGCCTGCCATCCAGGACCTCTACACCAGGCGGTGTCAGAGGAAGGCCCTAAAAATTGTCAAAGACCCCAGCCACCCCAGTCATAGACTGTTCTCTCTACTACCGCATGGCAAGCGGTACCGTAGTTCCAAGTTTAGGACAAAAAGGCTTCTCAACAGTTTTTACCACCAAGCCATAAGACTCCTGAACAGGTAATCAAATGGCTACCCGGACTATTTGCATAGTGTGCCCCCCCCCCCCCCCCAAACCCTCTTTTTACATTGGCTAACCGGGCTATCTGCATTGTGTCCCACCACCCACCAACCCCTCTTTTACGCTACTGCTACTCTCTGTTCATCATACATACGCTACTGCTACTCTCTGTTCATCATACACTGCTCAAAAAAATTAAGGGAACACTAAAATAACACATCCTAGATCTGAATGAATTAAATATTCTTATTAAATACTTTTTTCTTTACATAGTTGAATGTGCTGACAACAAAATCACACAAAAATTATCAATGGAAATCAAATTTATCAACCCATGGAGGTCTGGATTTGGAGTCACACTCAAAATTAAAGTGGAAAACCACACTACAGGCTGATACAACTTTGATGTAATGTCCTTAAAACAAGTCAAAATGAGGCTCAGTAGTGTGTGTGGCCTCCACGTGCCTGTATGACCTCCCTACAACACCTGGGCATGCTCCTGATGAGGTGGCGGATGGTCTCCTGAGGGATCTCCTCCCAGACCTGGACTAAAGCATCCGCCAACTCCTGGACAGTCTGTGGTGCAACATGGCGTTGGTGGATGGAGCGAGACATGATGTCCCAGATGTGCTCAATTGGATTCAGGTCTGGGGAACGGGCGAGCCAGTGCATAGCATCAATGCCTTCCTCTTGCAGGAACTGCTGACACACTCCAGGCACATGAGGTCTAGCATTGTCTTGCATTAGGAGGAACCCAGGGCCAACCGCACCAGCATATGGTCTCACAAGGGGTCTGAGGATCTCATCTCGGTACCTAATGGCAGTCAGGCTACCTCTGGCGAGCACATGGAGGGCTGTGCGGCCCCCCAAAGAATTGCCACCCCACCCCACACCATGACTGACCCACCGCCAAACCGGTCATGCTGGAGGATGTTGCAGGCAGCAGAACGTTCTCCGTGGCGTCTCCAGACTCTGTCACGTCTGTCACATGTGCTCATGTGCTCAGTGTGAACCTGCTTTCATCTGTGAAGAGCACAGGGCGCCAGTGGCGAATTTGCCAATCTTGGTGTTCTCTGGCAAATGCCAAACGTCCTGCACGGTGTTGGGCTGTAAGCACAACCCCCACCTGTGGACGTCGGGCCCTCATACCACCCTCATGGAGTCTGTTTCTGACCGTTTGAGCAGACATATGCACATTTGTGGCCTGCTGGAGGTCATTTTGCAGGGCTCTGGCAGTGCTCCTCCTTGCACAAAGGCGGAGGTAGCGGTCCTGCTGCTGGGTTGTTGCCCTCCTACGGCCTCCTCCACGTCTCCTGATGTACTGGCCTGTCTCCTGGTAGCGCCTCCATGCTCTGGACACTACGCTGACAGACACAGCAAACCTTCTTGCCACAGCTCGCATTGATGTGCCATCCTGGATGAGCTGCACTACCTGAGCCACTTGTGTGGGTTGTAGACTCCGTCTCATGCTACCACTAAAGTGAAAGCACCGCCAGCATTCAAAAGTGACCAAAACATCAGCCAGGAAGCATAGGAACTGAGAAGTGGTCTGTGGTCACCACCTGCAGAACCACTCCTTTATTGGGGGTGTCTTGCTAATTGCCTATAATTTCCACCTGTTGTCTATTCCATTTGCACAACAGCATGTGAAATTTATTGTCAATCAGTGTTGCTTCCTAAGTGGACAGTTTGATTTCACAGAAGTGTGATTGACTTGGAGTTACATTGTGTTGTTTAAGTGTCCCCTTTATTTTTTTGAGCAGTGTATATGCATAGTCACTTTAACCATATCTACATGTACATACTACCTCAATCAGCCTGACTAACCGGTGTCTGTATGTAGCCTCGCTACTTTTATAGCCTCGCTACTGTTAATAGCCTGTCTTTTTACTGTTTTATTTCTTTGCTTACCTATTGTTCACTTAACACCTTTTTGCACTATTGGTTAGAGCCTGTAAGTAAGCATTTCACTGTACACCTGTTGTATTCGGCGCACTTGACAAATAGATTTTGATTTGATTTGAAATGCAAAAATTTACTTTTGACAAGGCACACCTGTGAATTGAAATGCATTCCAGGTGGCTACCTCATGAAGCTGGTTGAGAGAATGCCAAAGCTGGGTTCAAAGCTGTCATCAAGGCAAAGGGTGGCTACTATGAAGAATCTCAAATCTAAAATATATTTTGATTTGTTTCACACTTTTTTGGTTACTACATGATTCCATATGTGTTATTTCATAGTTTTGATGTCTTCACTATTATTCTACAATGTAGAAAATAGTAAAAATAAAGAAAAACCCTTGATTGAGTAGGTGTGTCCAAACGTTTTAACGTGTGTGCTGTGGAAAACCTCAGACGTAAGTGGGACGGTCTTAACTGGAGCTGTTGGAGTTTGAATGATGGGTAAGAGGGTATACATTTACATTTAAGTCATTTAGCAGACGCTCTTATCCAGAGCGACTTACAAATTGACTCTGTCTCTGAATGAACCCGGCTGGATCCCCATACAACGTCTCCTCATGTCTTCACTTCACAATGATTTGGTTCTGCACAGCACATTTGACATTGAGTATGTAACCCAATGAAATACATTGAAACATATACTTGTAGTTAGTACAGTAGTAGTAGCACATGCATTTAGTATATTTACGAGTTCAATTTTTAATTATCATTTCGTGTTAACACTGATAACATTTTCCAGAGTATAGACAAAGGAGATGTGTCGGCAGCACCGGGCGGTGTGCCCTGTCAGTTTTCACGGTGCTGACGCAGATCCGGCTGCACTGCCCTAAGAAGGCTGGCTCGCCGCCGCTCATCAGAGACCCGCGCCGCCCTGAGATGTTTGGGGATGTTCTGGGCTCTGTCTCTCCAGCTCCTCGATCTGCCCGCCATGACCGGGCAGTGTGGGCACTGACGGACAGCCTCTTTGGCTGGCGAGGCACTGCTATTGGTGCTTTCTTGTTGGCCCTGTCTGTCTGTCTCTGTCTGCGTCCTGCTTTGTCCTCAGCCCTCAGAGGCCTGCAATACCATTCAGCACCCAAATATATGCCCAAGGCATGTAAACTTGTGTGTTGTCTCATGTGGTTAATAAAATAAAATCAAAGTTTATTTGTCACGTGCACCGAATACAACCGGTGTAGACCTTACAGTGAAATGCTTACTTACAGGCTCTAACCAACAGTGCATAAAAGGTATTAGGTGAACAATAGGTAAGTAAAGAAATAAAAACAACAGTAAAAAGACTGTGAAAAATAACAGTAGCAAGGCTACATACAGATACCGGTTAGTCAGGCTGATTGAGGTAGTATGTAGATATGGTTAAAGTGAATATGCATATATGATGAACAGAGAGTAACAGTAGCGTAAAAAGAGGGGTTGGTGGGTGGCGGGACATAATGCAGATAGCCCGGTTAGTCAATGTGCGGGGGCACTGGTTGGTCGGGTCAATTGAGGTAGTATGTACATGAATGTGTAGTTAAAGTGACTATGCATATATGATAAACAGAGAGTTGCAGCAGCGTAAAAGAGGGGTGGGGGGGCACCCAAGGCAAAATGGCATGATCCTTTGGTGAAGTGATTTGTCATTACCATTTCCTGGAGTTTTTGTTCATACTGGAAAGCTGCTGTGACTGACCTGGTTGGTTTCAGTCAATTAATTCCAGTAACCATCCAAGGGTACAAGGCCTTACCACACAGTGCGTGTCATCCCCAAAACAATGATGTCAAAAAACAGTACTAAATCTAGTTCCTCTGGCATTTCATCATTGCGTGGCTGGGATCAGTGACCTGCCTTTAAAATCCCTTAAATACCTGGCTGTTATGATGCGTCAGCCAGGCTAATCCTGAAAGCTGTGGTTTTATGAGGTGAATGGGTTTGTATAACGCTGGGTTTCTGGGCCACCGCTGGACTGAATCATGCCTGGGCTCTGATTGCCATTTGCTGTACTACAGCAGTAATTATAGAGGGTGTCCGACTCCTCTCCTAATCCCATTGTCCACGTACTACTGTACTACGTACGCCCTCTCTCTCACCTCACTCTCTGCCTCATTCCCTCTCTTTCTCCTTCTCTCTATTCTCTATTCATCCGTACCCCTGACATCATGGTCTGCCGTTGCTCCCTTGGTACACATCTAAATTGGCCACATCAACTGCCTCTGCTTTCATTTGCGTTCAAAGGGATTGGCACGTTTTAATCCTCATTTAAAGAAAGGACCAAGAGTGAAAACACCGCCTCGTTGCTTGTCCTCGTTACTCATTCCCAGATATTGAAATGCTCACACAGTGCCAATGAGATTTGAGAGTATGTAAGTGTGGATTTGACTCAAATTAGATGTAGTGATTAACTGTAGGGTGATTGTATCAAGCCAGGCTTGAAAGGGTACTTAAGTGATTATCTGTAAAGATTTAATTTGGCTGATTTAAGTCGTTTGTTCATGTCATGACTGATGTTAATGACCCAGTTGTTATTTATACAACGGTTCTCTCTCTCTCTCTCTCATCAAAGTAATGGCTCAAAGGATCACATGACCTCTTTCATGTAGGTGTGGGATTATGTATCGATTCAGGATGTTTGGATTACAGATTACAGCAGCGATTGGATTGTTTTAGATACAGAAATGCACTACCATGCCCTGTAAAAACAATTTCTATCCAAAGATAATCCTCCATAATTGTGGTTATGTGTGTCAAACTGTGCTGATGACAATGACCTCTTCATACAGAGACGGGAAATTCGAATATTTCAGAATAAGTGCCTTTACATTTGGGTGGGGGTCAAATTTAGATTTTGTTTTAATAGTGGCCATACTGACATAAAAAGGTAAAAGGGGATACCTAGTCAGTTTTACAACTGAATGCATTCAACTGAAATGTCTTCCGCATTGAACCCAACCCCTCTGGATCAGAGAGGGGTGGGGGGGGGCTATCTTAATCAACATCCACGTCATCGGCGCCTGGGGAACATTGCGTTAATTGCCTTGCTCGGGCAGAACGACAGATTTTTACCTTGTCAGCTCGGGGATTCGATCCAGCGACCTTTCATTTACTGAACAAGCGCTCCTTCCTGCCAGGCTAACTGCCGACATATAAGCTACATATAGACTATATAGGCTACTGCCCCTTGTCATGAAATCCTCTATTCCACGCAGGCTACTCCATAGTGGGACTGTGATGGGGGCAGGCAAGACTTGGCCTAGTCTACCATTAGAAAAACCTGACTGGTCTATTATGACTAAATTTAGCACACTGACCACATCAGCAAGAAAATGGCCCCTCACTGGTAGCTGTATTTATTATTGTCCCACAGGAGCTACCAATGATGAAGGAGAACCTTCTATGGTTTCTCTTCTTTCCACAAGGCAGAACTCACAATCTCTTGGTTGACGGCGTTCCGATCGTCCCGCTACGCCACCACGTCTGTCAGTTATCAGTTAATGTGACTATTCTCTTATCAGTGATGGCCTTTTTTCAGTCATTTGAGAGTTTTCTGTATAGTTGTTTAATGTTGGTGGAGCGTATTATTCTGTTTTAATGCTTCTCCTGAATCACTATGATAAATCCAATAGTTTCTTGAGTGTACTTTCAACAGAGCTGAGATTTAAGTGCAAAGTGCAGCAATACGGGTAAAACCAGTCGTTGACACAGACATGTTGGCGTAGCAGGAAGATCCAAATTTTGTTCATCAAGATGTGTTCAAATCCTAGGTGAGGACATGTTGAATAATCATTACTGTATAAATAATCATGCACAAAGTAATCATGTGTGTCAAATATGAAAGTTCAAAATGCTGTACGTTGAACGCACTGTTTGTGCGTGTGGGGGTGTCCTTAACCTTGCCAACAGACAAAAAGAGCTGTGAATGGATCAGTGGTTCACCAATCAGGGCCTTGATGGGCTCGGCAACAGTAACAAGGAGTGATGTGTAACCATCAGGTGACGTTCTAAAAACGTCTTTCCTAATTTTAATGCCAAAACATGCTAAATAGGTTCTCTGGAAGTTTTTGTCAACATACATAGAATGTTCCCCTAACTATCGAAAAACTGGACACTCAAACCTCAGGGGAACATTACGGGTAACATAACAAAAACGTCTCTCTTGCTAGAACTGTTAGCTGGGTAGCTGTATCAATCTAACTGTAAAGAGCTGACCCAGTGACAACTTGACACACATGGTGACACATAGGGTCTCCAGGGAAGAGGTGGGTGGCTGCTGCTGTCTTCACCGTAATCGACAGAGGACAGGACAGAAGGACCAAGGGGACAGCTGGATCACAGGTGGAGCAAAGCTTTAGATGAAAAATAAATGTCATAATTTGTACTGTGGCACAGTAGATGCAGTTGTCCTATCCTACACTACCAAGCTTCTGAAATATATCAGCTCTATGAGAGATGATTGTCTCTGAAAGGCATCAGTCCCTTAGCTAGACCTTTTCAGAATCTTTCCCTCTGGCGGGCTTTAGTTCCTGATCAATATGTAGGCTGACGAGCTGGTCCAATCAGGGACTGCAGGAGACTGTCAGGGCACACCTCTTGAGGCAGTGATTTGTTGTCAGATCAGGGGTAAAGTGAGTTCACAGAAGCAATTACCAGAAGGTCAAAGGTCACTCTAGCAGCCTCAGGCATCAAAGAGAACAACTGGAGGCTAGCCTAGCCTGTTGGAGCTGAATCACAAACCCACTGCATTACTAGTCATTTCAGATGTTCACCAGAGGACCGTTTCAGTCTCTCATTTCAATGGCCATTTCGGTCTCATTTCAGTGATCGTTTCAGTCTCTCATTTCAATGGCCATTTTGGTCTCATTTCAGTGATCGTTTCAGTCTCTCATTTCAATGGCCATTTCGGTCTCATTTCAGTGATCGTTTCAGTCTCTAAACATCATCAGCGCTGGTGCCGGTGTCCTGTCCACGTGACATCAAGGTCTAGAAGGCATGTAGTGTAAAAGGCTTTGCCGGCCCCGGTGGATAGATGCTCCATTTTAAACCAGCAAGGCGGAGGATTAATAGTTTGTCCAGACACAAACTAATTAAAGTTGGTGAAAATTCTAAAGGGGATTAAGGCGAGGTAAGAAAGGGAGATGATAAGGCCGGACCAGTGTTAATAAACAGAACAGTGGGCTGTAGACTGGAACAGAACAGAACAGAGCAGGGCATGATGGGAGAGCAGAGCAGTGTAATGGGGGCCATAGTACTGTACTATAGTTGAGTGTGGTTGCTTCTGGCTTCACCGTAGCTGGGATTAGCATTAGCGCAGTTAGCGTTAGGGTTTAAAGAAGCATTAGCGTAGCCGTGGCTATAAAGCCTGAGCTGGCCAAAGGCTCTCTGGTTCTGATTAGCCTGTTGTGTGCTAACCAGAATGACAGGCAGCCATCTCCTTGCCGTATGCCCGCCGCCCAGGCTGGTGATGTTATAACGGGATTATATTCCTCCCGCTTCCCTCGTCCAACAGCTCATTTTTAACCAGAGCATTAAAACCAGCGCTGGGCCTCCTCGCAGCAGCTCCCAGCAGCTCCCAGCCCTCGCCAAGCACCGGGGCAGAAAACAAGACAACCTACATTTATACCATTAGCACTTGACAAGGCAAATTAGGCTCCTCTGTAGTGCTGAACATGTACGATTGTCAGCTGGTTGAGTGAGTGTGGACTTCTGAAAGAGCAGGTAGCATACTATAGCATGAATCGGTCCTCTGCCTGTGGTGGGGACATACAAGTGGAGTAAGCAGTTTGAGATCTGCATGCCATTAATTAAAGGCGTGACTCCCGCCTGCCCAGCCTGCTCTGCGTTGTATGGAGGTTAATGTATGGAGGTTAATGTATGGAGGTTAATGCTATTGGCTTCATTGATCTGCAGGTCATTCGACTTAAAATAGCAGTTTCATTAGGATTCAGACATTCACACTCCCACAAGAGACCTATGAAGTGTGTGTGTGTGTGGTGTGTGTGTGTGTCTTGGCACAGGCGTGTGGCAGGCAGGAGCAGATCACTGTGACAGACCACTGCAGAGCAAGCAAGGGGTTTTGCTTAAGCCAATAATTAGAACGGCTATGTCCAATGACAGGAGTGGAAATGAGAAGTCCCCTCTCTCTCCCTCTCTCTATCATACAGCGGCCTGTGATTGTCTGTGTGTCAGAGTGGAAGTGTGTAATCCTATGGAACAGATGGATTCTAGCCTATACAATGCACCATTATCAGGCAGAGGAGAGGGATCCGTCATTTAACAGGATCAGATTATGATAGGACACCTTTGGTGGGTGATTCAAAAGAAATATTAAATGTTTAAAGCATCTCTCTGCTAAGGTTTGGCTTCCCTGGAGCTACAAACATGATATAGATTGCTATTAGGGCCTACTCCTCAGTTAAACATTTAATTTATCTCCTTAGATGAGGACTGCATTCAGAGTGGAGCACAAAATAAAATGAAATGGTCACAGAAAGGATAGAATGGGGAAGATATTAAGGATGAATTCATCTCTTAATAGAAGATTATCAACTGCTCAATCGAAAGTGTGTGTGTCTGTGTGTGTGTGACCACATGTTCTGGTGTAAACCCGATGTGCACTGCAGAGTCTTAACTGTTTTGGTTAAAAAAAGACAGACATTGTGAGGATGATTTCTAAATATAGCCTGATCCTTCGCTGGTCCCTGAAGCCAATTTTACGCAGTCTGGATTGGTGAACATCACAGCTACACCACATATCTCTCTCTCTCTCTCTACCTCTCTCTCTCTCTCTACCTCTCTCTCTCTACCTCTCTCTACCTCTCTCTCTCTCTACCTCTCTACCTCTCTCTACCTCTCTCTCTCTCTCTACCTCTCTCTCTCTCTCTCTACCTCTCTCTCTCTCTACCTCCCTCTACCTCTCTACCTCTCTCTACCTCCCTCTACCTCTCTACCTCTCTCTACACCTCTCTCTCTCTCTCTCTCTACCTCTCTCTCTCTCTCTACCTCTCTCTCTCTCTCTACCTCTCTCTACCTCTCTCTCTCTCTACCTCCCTCTACCTCTCTACCTCTCTCTACCTCTCTCTCTCTCTCTACCTCTCTCTCTCTCTACCTCTCTCTCTCTCTCTACCTCCCTCTACCTCTCTACCTCTCTCTACCTCCCTCTACCTCTCTACCTCTCTCTACACCTCTCTCTCTCTCTCTCTCTCTCCTCTCTCTCTCTCTCTCTCTCTCTCTCTCTCTCTCTCTCTCTCTCTACCTCTCTCTCTCTCTCTCTACCTCTCTCTCTCTCTCTCTACCTCTCTCTCTCTCTACCTCTCTCTCTCTCTCTCTCTCTCTCTCTCTCTCTCTCTCTCTCTCTACCTCTCTACCTCTCTACCTCTCTCTACCTCTCTCTACCTCTCTCTCTACCTCTCTACCTCTCTACCTCTCTCTCTACCTCTCTACCTCTCTCTCTACCTCTACCTCTCTCTCTACCTCTACCTCTACCTCTCTCTCTCTCTCTCTCTACCTCTCTCTCTCTCTACCTCTCTCTCTCTCTACCTCTCTCTCTCTCTGCCTCTCTCTCTCTCTCTCTCTACCTCTCTCTCTCTCTCTACCTCTCTCTCTCTCTCTCTCTCTCTCCTCTCTCTCTCTCACTCACTCACTCACTCACTCACTCTCACCCTTCACTCTCACTCTCACTCTCACTCTCACTCTCACTCTCTCTACCTCTTTCTCTCGCTCTTTGTCTTTCTCTCTACCTCGCTTTCTCTCACGCGCGGTCTCTCTTTCTCTCGCTCCGTCTCTCTCTCGTTCTCTTTCTCTCTCACTCTCTTTCTCTCACACTCACTCGCTTGTTCTCGCTCTCTCTCTGTATCTCTCACAATCTCTTGCTCTCTCTCGCTATATCTCTCGCACTCGCTCGCTCTCTTTCTATCTCTCGCTCACTCTCTCTCGCTCTCTCTCTCACACACTCTCTCTCTCATTTGCCCTCTTTCTCTCTCTCTCTCTGTCTCTCACACATTCTCTCTCTCACTCGCCTTCTCACTCGCTCTTTCACTCTTTCTCTCTATCACAGCTCAGGATGAGACTCAATTGCAGACACGGGAGGCGGAAAGTTAGAATCTCAGATATTTATTATAACACAAGGGACAGGCAAAGGGCAGGTCGAGGGCAGTCAGAGGTTCGTAATCCAGGTCAAATTAGGACGAAAGCCAGGGTTCGACAGGAGCCAGGATGGCAGGTAGGTCTAGAGGAATGTGCCCATTCCAGGACCGGGGAATGGGCAGAGTCTAGGACTAACATCCCCCGGGGTCTGTCTGGGAACGCTGCGCCTTACGAACCAGGCTCTCTATACCCCAGATTACTTCAGGGAGGCAGGGAGGCTGGTCTCGGGTCAGACGGTGTAGTAGTGAGGCTATACAGGCGTGAGAGCGTATCAGGCTTCACATTCTTGTGCCTAGGGCTGTAGGAGATAGTAAAATTACAACGAGTGAATAATAAGGGCCCTTCGAGCCTGCCTTGAGTTGAGGAGCTTGGCAGTGCGGAGATATTCCAGGTTCTTATAGTCAGTCCACACTAAGAATGGATGTTCCGCCCCCTCTAACCAGTGCTTCCACTCCTCCAACGCCATCTTAACCGTGAGTAGTTCTCAGCAGGGTTAAGACGATAGGAAAGGAAAGCGCAGGGATGCAGCTTTTGGTCCTGGGTAGAACGCTGGGACAGGATGGCCCTCACTTCAAAGTCCGAGGTGTCGACCTCCAGCACGAACTGACGGGACGGGTCCTGATGGATTAAGATGGGAGCTGTAGTGAATCGATGCTAGAGCTCCGAGAACGCCCGGTCATCTGCTGGAGACCACATGAACGGAACCTTGGGAGTGGTGAGTGCTAAGAGGGGGGGGGAGCCAGGATGCCGTCGAGGTAGACAAACACGAACCGGTTCAACATGTCACGGAGCACATCTTTGACCAGGGCCTGGAACACTACAGGAGCGTTGGTCAGTCCGAATGGCATCACAATGTACTCATAGTGCTCGCTAGCCATGTTGACGTCTGTCTTCCATTCGTCTCCTTCCCGTACCAGATGCTAGGCGTTCCGAAGGTCCAACGTCAAGAAGATAGTTGCCCCCTGGAGAGGCTCGAAAGCCGAGGAGATGAGTGATTGCAGGTGAACGTTTTTTAACCTTGATGTCATTAAGACCCCGGTTGTCGATACACGGGCACAGGATTTTGTCCTTCATCTCCACAAAGAAGAACCCTGTGCCGGCGGGGGAGGCAGATGGACGAATACTCTCTGCAACGAGATTCCTCAATGTACCTCTCCGTCGTCTTCGTCTCCAGATCCGACGGGAAATAAAGCCGCCACCAAGGTGGTGTTGTGTCCAGGAGAAGGTCAATAGCACAATCATAGGGTCGATGAGAAGGAAGAGATGTGGCGCGGGCTTTGTTGAAAACCTCCAGGAAGTCCTGGTACTCTGCGGAAAGATCGAAGGCTTTTCCCAAGCCCGCAGGAAGATGTTCCGGGGCAGGCTGCGCCAACTTCAGACAATGCATGTGGCAGAACTGGCTCCAACCCATGATAGATCCAGTAGCCCAGTCGATCAGGTGTTTGTGCGTCTGGAGCCATGAAAACCCCAAAACCACAGTTACATGAGGAGATTCGATGAGCAGGAACTGCATAGACTCACTGTGATTACCTGACACTTGCAGGTTGATAGGAACCGTATTGTGGGTGACTCTGCCAAATGAGCTCCCATCCAGCGCTCTGGCATCCATGGAAATGGAGAGGGGTTGTGTGGAGATTCCCAGCTCCGACACCAGGGTAGTGGCCATAAAGGTCTTGTCGGCCCCAGTCAATGATCACCCGGAGAGATTTGGACCGGTCACTCCACAGCCGGATGGCATGTAGAGGGGTACAAGTAATGGGAGATTGGAAACTCCACGTACGGTTCACCAGCGTACTCATACCTACTGATGAGCCTGATCTTTTGTTGGACAGGTAGATATGTAATGTCCTGTAGTTCCACAATGCAGACAGCTCTTGGTGCTGTCTGTATCAGCAGGAGACAATCTAGCCCTGCTCAATTGCATGGGCTCCGGAGGAGGCAAGTCAACAGCCCTTGGTGATTCCAGAGGGAACTCAGGTGACATCGGATTCTCCCGGTAATGTAGACACCAGGGACTTCTGGGATTCCTAGGCGGCGAGGTGGGAACCGTGGACGAACGAGTGTGACCGGGAACAGACATCTCCCTCCTATGTTCCCGTAGCCACCCATCAATCCATATAGTCAAGGCTATGAGAGAGTCGAGGTCAGTGATTCCGGGTTCCAAGCACTCTTGGCAGCCAAAGTGCGAAAATCTAATTTGTAGTCTGCCATACTGTGGGAGTCTTGGCGCAGTTGAAGTAGCTTCCTAGCAGCCTCTCTCACGGACAACGGAGAATCTAACACCTTTTTTACCTCTGCCACGAGCTCATCCAGACTGAGGCAAATGGTGGCTCGCCCAGGTGAGGGTCCTCCCTGACATCAGCGTTATCAGGTACAATGTATTTGAGCGATCCGAGGGAAATGAAGAGGGCAGCAGCTCGACGATGAGCGACACTGGGACAGAAACTCCCGGCAGGTTCCTGGATCTCCAGAGTAGCGCTCTGGAGGAGGTAACCGGGGTTCCCGGGAAGCCGGGGTAGGCTGGGGAGAAGCGCCGCTGGTAGCAGGGTTACTGAGAGTCTTGGAGGTTACCATTGTGACTTGCTTCCTAGTAGATCATCCGCGGAATTTCTCCAGCACTGCATTGAAAGCGTGGTCATGGCATTCCGCCAAGGTCTCGAGTCCTTACCGTAAGGTTTTGAAGTAACTCCTTGTGTCTTCCAATGGTGGCCACTTGAAAGGAGACAGCATTGCGGGGCTGGTCCAAGTCTACTGGGTCAGTCATGGCCAGTTTGTACTATCATGGCTCAGGATAAGAGCCAGATGCAGACACAGGAGGCGGATAGTTAGAATCTCAGATATTTATTATAACACCGGGGGTAGGAAAACGGCAGGTCGAGGGCAGACAGAGGTTTGTAATCCAGGCCAGAGTCAGGCAGGTACAGAACGGCAAGCAGACTCAGGGTCAGGACAGGCAGACTCAGGGTCAGGACAGGCAGACTCAGGGTCAGGTCAGGGTCAGGACAGGCAGACTCTGGGTCAGGATAAGCAGACTTTGGGTCAGGACAAGCAGACTCTGGGGTAGGACAAGCAGACTCTGGGTCAGGACAAGCAGACTCTGGGTCAGGACAAGCAGACTCTGGGTCAGGACAAGCAGACTCTGGGTCAGGACAAGCAGACTCAGGGTCAGGACAGGCAGGGTCAGGAAAGGCTCAGGGTCAGGGTCAGGACAGGCAGACTCAGGGTCAGGACAGGCAGACTCAGGGTCAGGACAAGCAGACTCAGGGTCAGGACAAGCAGACTCAGGGTCAGGACAGGACAGACGCAGGGTCAGGACAGGCAGACTCAGGGTCAGGACAGGACAGACGCAGGGTCAGGACAGGCAGACTCAGGGTCAGGACAGGCAGATTTCTTTTAAATGTTTTAAAGGAACTCAGTCTAGCTTTCAACTTACTTTTGAAAGTTGTAATTGTAGTTTTCCTCTTGTCCTGTCTGTCATTGCATACATTAGAGACCATTTTTAACTTGTCAGAAATGTCCAGAACAACTAGACCATGTCAGCTAATGTTTTTTAACTAGGTCTTCTAGCCCATAGATTCTATTGTAATGTATGAGTCACTCAAATATCACATGAATACACATTAGACATGGGAAATAGTAGAATTTAAGAAAATTTGCTTTAAAATTGCAACATCTCTGCAGCCCATAACAAAATGTGTAGAATTGCAGGAAATAAGCTTTAAAGCTGCACAATGTTCTCTCCACCAACAAGAGGGGTGTGAACAGTTTGTGTCATGAACAGTGCTTGTGCCCATAGAAATAGACGTGGTGCATGCGCCCAGGGGGAGCCGCGGGATGTTCCCATCATTCTGGAAGGGGGGCCCGAGTGGAAAAGTTTGGGAATCCATGCTCTAGCTCAGAAGGGGTTGGATGGGGGAATAACTCATTATATCAGAAGGTATCGCGAGTGTGGAGCGTATCAATGGCTCAGACACGAGAGGTATGTGGCAGGGTCTACAGTCAATCACGGACTATAAAAGAAAAACCAGCCCCGTCGCGGACCACGATGTCTTGCTCCCAGACAGACTAAACAACTTCTTTGCTCGCTTTGAGGACAATACAGTGCCACTGACACGGCTCGCTACCAAAACCTGCGGGCTCTCCTTCCCTACAGCCAACGTGAGTAAAACATTTAAACATGTTAACCCTCACAAGGCTGCAGGCACAGACGGCATCCCCGGCCGCGTCCTCAGAGTATGCGCAGACCAGCTGGCTGGTGTGTTTACGGACATATTCAATCAATCCTTATCCCAGTCTGCTGTTCCCACATGCTTCAAGAGGGCCACCATTGTTCCTGTACCCAAGAAAGCTAAGGTAACTGAGCTAAATGACTACTGCCCCGTAGCACTCACTTCCGTCATCATGAAGTGCTTTGAGAGACTATTCAAGGACCATATCACCTCCACCCTCCCTGACATCCTAGACCCACTCTTATTTGCTTACCGCCCCAATAGGTCAACAGACGATGCAATCACACTGCACACTGTCCTATCCCATTTGGACAAGAGGAATACCTATGTAAGAATGATGTTCATCGATTACGACTTCAGGAAACAGCAGAGGGAGCAGCCCCCTATCCACATTGACGGGACAGTAGTGGAGAGGGTAGAAAGTTTTAAGTTCCTCGGCGTACACATCACGGACAAACTGAAATGGTCCACCCACACAGACAGCATGGTGAAGAAGGCACAACAGCGCCTCTTCAACCTCAGGAGGCTGAAGTTTTACAGATGCACAATCGAGAGCATCCTGTCGGGCTGTATCACCGCCTGGTACGGCAACTGCTCCGCCCATAACCGTAAGGCTCTCCAGAGGGTAGTGAGGTCTGCACAACGCATCACCGGGGGCAAACTACCTGCCCTCCAGGACACCTACACCAACCGATGTCACAGGAAGGCCAAAAAGATCATCAAGGACAACAACCACCCGAGCCACTGCCTGTTCACCCCGCTATCATCCAGAAGGCGAGGTTAGTACAGGTGCATCAAAGCAGGGACCGAAAGACTGAATAACAGCTTCTATCTCAAGGCCATCAGACTGTTAAACAGCCATCACTAACATCTCCTGAGATTCTGGCTGCCATCTTGCAGTGGTGTAAAGTATTTAAGTAAAACTATTTTAAAGTACTACTTAAGTAGTTTTTATGGCTTTCTGTACTTTACTGTTTATATTTTTGAAAACTTTTACTTCATTACAATCCTAAGGAAAAGTATGTACTTTTTACCCCATACATCTTCCCTGACACCCAAAAGTACTCGTTACATTTTGAATGCTTAGCAGGACAGGAAAATTGTCCAATTCAAGCACTTATCAAGTGAACATCCCTGGTCACCCTTACTGCCTCTGATCTGGCAGACTCACTAAACACACATGCTTAGTTTGTAAATTATGTCTGTGTGTGCCCCTGGCTATCTGTAAATTTAATAAGAAAAGGTGCCGTCTGTTTTGCTTAATGTAACAGATTTGAAATGATTTATACTTTTACTTTTGATACTTAAGTATATTTAAAACCAAATACTTTTTGACTTTTACTCAAGTAGAATTTTACTGGGTGAATTTCACTTTTACTTGAGTAACTTTCTATTAAGGTTTTCTTTACTTTTACTCAAGTATGACAATTGGGTACTTTTTTTGGGTACTTGGATAATCCCTTTAACAGATAGCTCAAGCTATTTGTTTCCATTTGGTTAGAAGAAAGTGCTGTGTTTTAATAGCCAGGCGTGGATACTCAAAACTGTCATGGCCGCCACTCTCTAATCAGGAGCTGTGTTCTTGTGCTTGGTGCGAATCTCGTTGTTCACTCTCCATCCCTTAACACAGTCCATCAACACACTGCAGCCATGCCACCACGTCTGTCACCTCTGTGTTGTATTATTCTGAGAAAAACACATATCTCAGCAATCTGATGAAATCCCTGCGCTGTGCTTTGTGCACTCTGAGTGTGTGTGCTGTGACCTCTACCCAAAACCTCCTTAGAGATGATTCTCATGTTCACACCGTGGCCTGTGAGTGTACAGTGTATGTCTCTCTCTCTCTGCCATGGTAATGTGGTTCCAGGAGTCTGCGCAGCCTTCTATGTCTATTGTTATCGATTATCTCCCAGTGTTCTGCTCTGTTCCTTGACCAGAATGGAAGGTACAGTTGAAGTCGGAGGTGTACATACACTTAGGTTGGAGTCATTAAAACTCGTTTTTCAACCACTCCACAAATTTCTTGTTAACAAACTATAGTTTTGGAAAGTCGGTTAGGACATCTACTGTGTGCATGACACAAGTTATTTTTCCAATAATTGTTTACAGACATATTATTTCACTTATAATTCACTGTATCACAATTCCAGTGGGTCAGAAGTTTACATACACTAAGCTGACTGTGCCTTTAAACAGCTTGGAAAATTCCAGAAAAGTATGTCATGGCTTTAGAAGCTTCTGATAGGCTAATTGACATATACAAGTCAATTGGGGGTGTACCTGTGGATATATTTCAAGGCCTACCTTCAAACTCAGTGCCTCTTTGCTTGACATCATGGGAAAATCTAAATAAATTGTAGACCTCCACAAGTCTGGTTCATCCAATTTCCAAATGCCTGAAGGTACCACGTTCATCTATACAAGCAATAGTACGCAAGTATAAACACCATGGGACCATGCAGTCGTCATACCGCTCAGGAAGGAGACGCGTTCTGTCTCCTAGAGATGAATGTACTTTAGTGCGAAAAGTGCAAATCAATCCCAGAACAACAGCAAAGCACCTTGTGTAGATGCTGGAGGAAATAGGTACAAAAATATCTATATCCACAGTAAAACGAGTCCTATATCGACATAACCTGAAAGGCCGCTCAGCAAGGAAGAAGCCACTGCTCCAAAACTGCCATAAAAAAGCCAGACTACGGTTTGCAACTGCACATGGGGACAAAGATCGTACCTTTTGGAGAATTGTCCTCTGGTCTGATGAAAAAAATAGAACTGTTTGGCCATAATGACCATCGTTATGTTTGGAGGAAAGAGGGGGAGGTTTGCAAGCCGAAAATACTATCCCACCTTATAAGCACAGGGGTTGCAGCATCATGTTGTGAGGCTACTTTGCTGCAGGAGGGACTGGTGCAAATCACAAAATAGATGGCATCATGAGGGAAAATGATGTGGATATATTGATGCAACATCTCAAGACATCAGTCAGGAAGTTAAAGCTTGGTCGCAAATGTGTCTTCCAAATGGACAATGACCCCAAGCATACTTCCTTGTTGTATGGCAAATGAAAGATACACTGGTTCTTAAGGACAACAAAGTCAAGGTATCGGAGTGGCCATCACAAAGCCCTGACCTCAATCCTATAGAAAATTTGTGGGCAGAACTGAAAAAGCTTGTGCGAGCAAGGAGGCCTACAAACCTGACTCAGTTACACCAGCTATGTCAGGAGGAATGGGCCAAAATTCACCCAACTTATTATGGGAAGCTTGTGGAAGGCTACCAGAAACATTTGACCCAATTAAACAATTTAAAGGCAATGCTACCAAATACTAATTGAGTGTATGTAAACTTCTGACCCACTGGGAATGTGATGAAAGAAATAAAAGCTGAAATAAATCATTCTCTCTACTATTATTCTGACATTTCACATTCTTAAAATTACTGAGTTTAAATGTATTTGGCTAAGGTGTATGTAAACTTCCGACTTCAACTCTACAGTTGAAGTCGGAAGTTTACATACATCTTAGCCAAATAGATTTAGATTTGACCACAAAGAGAGAGAGGTTTTCCAATGCCTTGCAAAGAAGGGCACCTATTGGTAGATGGGTTTTTAAAAAAGTAGACATTGAATATTCCTTTGAGCATGGGGTGAAATTATGAATTACATTTTGGATGGTATATCAATATACCCAGTCACTGCAAAGATAGAGTTCTCCCTAACTCACTTCCCCGAGAGGAAGGCAACCGCTCAGGGATTTCATGAGGCCAATGGTGACTTTAAAACAGTTACAGAGTTTAATGGCTGTGATAGGCGAAAACTGAGGATGGATCAACAACATTGTAGTTAATCCACAATTCCAGCCTAAATGACAGTGTGAAAAGAAGGAAGCCTGTACAGAATACAAATATTCCAAAACATGCATCCTGTTTGCAATAAGGCACAAAAGTAAAACGGCAAAAAATGTGGCAAAGAAACAAACTTCTTCAGGATCAGTGTCCCTTCCACGGGACGGTTGAGCTAACGTAGGCTAACGCGATTAGCATGAGGTTGTAAGTAACAAGAAGATTTCCCAGTACATAGACATATCTGATATTGATATTACAGTAAAAGAATACCATGCTATTGTTTGAGGAGAGTGCACCATTTTTTAACATGAAAATATAAGAGGCTTTTAAAATCCAATATTGGAATATAAGGTTGGATGCATTAATATCCTTGTTGCTAGTCCATATTGTAATTCATGTTTGCTGCCTGTCTTCGCCCCTGGCTCACTAAAAGAAGAGATTCGCATCTCAATGTTACTTTGTATTATATGCTGACCTCCAGATCATCCTGCCACTTAACCATTTGGACAGGGTTCATTTAGGTCTAAGTGCAAAGCCAACTTGCAAGTAATATTGATTTCTGCTTTACAATGGGTCTAAAGCTTAGTATTTATCCTCTTGAAGTGAAGCACAGTGTGTGTGAACTGTGAATATGTGCCATGTGATTGTTCCATAAAAGCCGTGTGTGTGTGTTTGTAAATGTGTGCAGGCATGTGTCTCCGTATGTATTAGCTGAGCATGTGAGCCTGAGCCAAGTATAGTGATGCCCCATGCGTGTATGATCTAAGTGTGTGTGTGTGTCCTGCATTCATGTGGCAGAGCACTGAGGGACAGATGGTTGCTCTGCTCCTGTGTTCCCTCCTGTCGGTGCCTACTCTGTTTTGCATCCCAGTCTCCATCCTGCCTTGGCTGAGGGATCTCTCTCTCTCTCTCTCACTCTCTCTCTCACACTCACTCTCTCTCACACTCACTCTCTCTCACACACTCACTCACTCACTCTGCCTTTGGACTCCCATTTATTTACTGTATGAGCCCATTTATTTTGTTTGGGCTTGTTTTACCCAGTGGGTGAGCGGTACCTTACTAGTTGTACCCTGTGGGTGAGCGGTACCTTACTAGTTGTACCCCGTGGGTGAGCGGTACCTTACTAGTTGTACCCCGTGGGTGAGCGGTACCTTACTAGTTGTACCCCGTGGGTGAGCGGTACCTTACTAGTTGTACCCCGTGGGTGAGCGGTACCTTACTAGTTGTACCCCGTGGGTGAGTGGTACCTTACTAGTTGTACCCCGTGGGTGAGTGGTACCTTACTAGTTGTACCCCGTGGGTGAGCGGGACCTTACTAGTTGTACCCTGTGGGTGAGCGGGACCTTACTAGTTGTACCCAGTGGGTGAGAGGTACCTTACTAGTTTTACACAGTGGGTGAGCGGTACCTTACTAGTTGTACCCCGTGGGTGAGCGGTACCTTACTAGTTGTACCCTGTGGGTGAGGGGTACCTTACTAGTTGTACCCTGTGGGTGAGGGGTACCTTACTAGTTGTACCCCGTGGGTGAGCGGTACCTTACTAGTTGTACCCTGTGGGTGAGGGGTACCTTACTAGTTGTACCCTGTGGGTGAGCGGTACCTTACAAGTTGTACCCCGTGGGTGAGCGGTACCTTACTAGTTGTACCCTGTGGGTGAGCGGTACCTTACTAGTTGTACCCCGTGGGTGTGCGGTACCTTACTAGTTGTACCCCGTGGGTGAGCGGTACCTTACTAGTTGTACCCCGTGGGTGAGCGGTACCTTACTAGTTGTACCCTGTGGGTGAGCGGTACCTTACTAGTTGTACCCTGTGAGTGAGCGGTACCTTACTAGTTGTACCCTGTGGGTGAGCGGTACCTTACTAGTTGTACCCTGTGGGTGTGCGGTACCTTACTAGTTGTACCCCGTGGGTGAGCGGTACCTTACTAGTTGTACCCCGTGGGTGAGCGGTACCTTACTAGTTGTACCCTGTGGGTGAGCGGTACCTTACTAGTTGTACCCTGTGAGTGAGCGGTACCTTACTAGTTGTACCCTGTGGGTGAGCGGTACCTTACTAGTTGTACCCTGTGGGTGAGCAGGCTGCCTACTCTCGTCCCTTTCTCACCCCTGTGTGTGTGTGTTGTGTTGTGTGTGTGTGCTAGCTGCAGTGTGAACATCCTGTGTGTGTGTTGTGTTGTGTGTCTCCTGGCTGCAGTGTGAACATCCTGTATGTGTGTTGTGTTGTGTGTCTCCTGGCTGCAGTGTGAATATCCTGTGTGTGTGTTGTGTTGTGTGTCTCCTGGCTGCAGTGTGAACATCCTGTATGTGTGTTGTGTTGTGTGTCTCCTGGCTGCAGTGTGAACATCCTGTGTGTGTGTTGTGTTGTGTGTCTCCTGGCTGCAGTGTGAACATCCTGTATGTGTGTTGTGTTGTGTGTCTCCTGGCTGCAGTGTGAATATCCTGTATGTGTGTTGTGTTGTGTGTCTCCTGGCTGCAGTGTGAACATCCTGTGTGTGTGTTGTGTTGTGTGTCTCCTGGCTGCAGTGTGAACATCCTGTATGTGTGTTGTGTTGTGTGTCTCCTGGCTGCAGTGTGAATATCCTGTGTGTGTGTTGTGTTGTGTGTCTCCTGGCTGCAGTGTGAACATCCTGTATGTGTGTTGTGTTGTGTGTCTCCTGGCTGCAGTGTGAACATCCTGTGTGTGTGTTGTGTTGTGTGTCTCCTGGCTGCAGTGTGAACATCCTGTATGTGTGTTGTGTTGTGTGTCTCCTGGCTGCAGTGTGAACATCCTGTATGTGTGTTGTGTGTCTCCTGGCTGCAGTGTGAACCTGTATGTGTGTGTGTTGCGTTGTGTAATCAAATCAAATCCAACTTGATTTGTCACATGCGCCGGGTGTGGACCGTACCGTGAAATGCTTACTTACAAGCCCTTAACCAACTATACAGTTTTAAGAAAATATTGACAACACAATAAAATAACAATAATGAGGCTGTATACAGGGGGTACCGGTACCGAGTAAATGTGCGGGTCTACAGGTTAGTCGAGGTAATTTCTACATATAGGTAGGGGTAAATTGACTATGCATAGATAATAAACAGCGAGTAGCGGGTTTTATAGCTAATCCTGTGTGTGTGTGTGTGTGTGTGTGTGTGTGTGTGTGTGTGTGTGTGTGTGTGTGTGTGTGTGTGTGTGTGTGTGTGTGTGTGTGTGTGTGTGTGTGTGTGTGTGTGTGTGTGTGTGTGTGTGGACGTGTTTAACTATTCTTGTGGGGACCAGAAGTCCCTACAAGAATAGTAAACAAAGTAAAAATTGACCAACTGGGGACATTTTGTTAGTCCCCACAAGGTCAAATGCTATTTCTAGGGGGTTTAGGGTTAAGGTTAGAATTAGTGTTAGGGTTAGAATTAAGTTAAATATTAAGGTTAGGAGCTAGGGTTAGTTGTAGGGTTAGGGTTAGGAGCTAGGGTTAGGTTTAGGGTTAGGATAAAGTTTAGGTTTTTGGGTTAGGGTTAAGGTTAGGGTTAGGGTTAGGGTAAGAGTACGGGTTAGGATTAGGGTTAGGTTTAGGGTTAGGGGTTAGGGAAAATAGGATTTTGAATGGGACTGAATTGTATGTCCCCACAAGGTTAGCTGTACAAGACTGTGTGTGTGTGTGTGTGTGTGTGTGTGTGTGTGTGTGTGTGTGTGTGTGTGTGTGTGTGTGTGTGTGTGTGTGTGTGTGTGTGTGTGTGTGTGTGTGTGTGTATGCTGGCTGCAGTGTGAACATCCTGTGTGTGTGATGTGTGTGTGCTGGCTGCAGTGGGAAGAGCCTGTATGTGTGTCTGACATGTAGAAGGCAATAAGGAATCACTTACATGGAGACTGGAGCCTTATGATTTATTCAGAGGGAGTGGATTGAGGAGAAAAGGTTATATTCCCAGCCAGCACTGGAATTGATGACTGCTGCCCCAGCTCCATGCACACCACACTGAATTAAAACCTGCAGGCCCTGGCGTGTATGTGTGTGTGTGTTTGTCAGAGTGTGTGTGTTAGAGTGTGATAGAGAGAGGGGGTACTGTATGTGGAACAAGCTCTCACAGTCTCACTGCAGAATTACACGTTCATCCACGTTCTCCAAACGTCAAATTTCGAAGTTAAGGGTTACGTTTAGGTACTCATTCCGAATGGTTAACCCCTGGCCTACAATTTCCGCGCCCCGCGGAAATGTAATTGACATAATATAAAAATCCCCATAAAAATCTGTCTGTTTAAGCTAGAGATATCTGTTTTTTTGTTGCATGGGCTGAGTCTCAATCCACCTCATCCGCCGATATCGCCCTTCCGCATCTGCGGCGAAAGGCGGCAGAGCTAGAGTAATGTTTGTCAGAACACAAAAACATATTTAGTGTCCAAACAAGCCTCACAAGACTCATGTTAAGGTCCAGTTTAAATAATGAATGGAAGTATATATAGAGATAGTTTAGTTCCTAAAATAAGGTGATAAATACATGTAAAAACATCAAATAAATAGTTTCCTGATCTTTATAATATCTTCAGATAAAGGACAGACACATTATTTGGGGGACTATCTTTTGTTCCACATGGTGAATCTGCTAATCAATGCGTTTCTATTGGCTAATAGCAGTAATGGCAAATTCAATTCCGTATGTTACCCCCGGCTTAGACAGGACACATACAAAGCTGTAGACCCCCGGCTTAGACAGGACACATACTAAGCTGTAGACCCCCGGCTTAGACAGGACACATACTAAGCTGTAGTCCCCCGGCTTAGACAGGACACATACTAAGCTTTAGACCCCCGGCTTAGACAGGACACATACTAAGCTGTAGACCCCCGGCTTAGACAGGACACATACTAAGCTTTAGACCCCCGGCTTAGACAGGACACATACTAAGCTTTAGACCCCCGGCTTAGACAGGACACATACTAAGCTTTAGACCCCCGGCTTAGACAGGACACATACTAAGCTTTAGACCCCCGGCTTAGACAGGACACATACTAAGCTTTAGACCCCCGGCTTAGACAGGGCTTAGACTCTAGCGGGTTAAGGTAAGGGTTAAGGTTTGGGATAGGGTTAAAACCCAAAATAAAAAAACTATGTCCACAACTGGAATCGAGCAAGCAATGTTCTGATCCAGAGTCATGGGACTACGGCTATCAACAACCCTGTCCACAATGCCCTAGCAAAACTCAAACCTATTGGGCGGCAATAGTACTCACTGTTACCCCTAGTTGGCAGTTTTGAAGGCACATCCTGACATCCTCGGGACATGGACTCGACGTCGAATTTCAATGTCAACTTTGAACAACCTGGCTGGTACGCGTGTTGGCCTCATCCTTTTGACTCTGTCTCTCTCTCTCTCTCTGTGTTTACTGTGTTTTGGAGCAGACTTGGCGGCAGATCCAATCCTGGGAGTGTGAGAGCAGGTTAGCAGAGAGCAGGTTAGCAGAGAGCAGGTTAGGAGAGAGCAGAGAGCAGGTTAGCAAAGAGCAGGTTAGCAGAGAGCAGGTTAGCAGAGAGCAGGTTAGCAGAGAGCAGGTTAGCAGAGAGCAGGTTAGCAGAGAGCAGGTTAGCAGAGAGCAGGGCGCTTTGCTTTGTTTGCTCCTGTTTTTAACTGCCTGTCTGACTGTGTGTGAACAGGCTTTTAACACACAAGAACAGAACCATAGTACTTTACTGGTCCTCTGAAGATCACATTCACAATAAACTCCGTCACCCTTATTGGGCATCTGAGACAGAGGTTCCTCTGGTGGTTAGAGGTGCAATTGTCGTGCACTGCTTTTCAGAAGACATCTTTAAGGAAATACATTTTGTTACTTTTCTGTACTGAGTTATTTGTGCTTTCTAGAAAATTCTGAATTCCACCATAACTAGCCCCAGACAGTGATATCACTTGTCTTCCTCACAGTGCGAGCCGAAGAGGAAGCCAGAGGAATGTGTTCCTCTGTTCCTGCTATCTCTGTCCCTAGTGAACCTCAGCCATTCTGATAATTATATCTTCCCCCTAAAACAAAAAGAGTCTAAATATAACTGGGTCCTAATTACAGGAGTGCTGATGTGATGTTATGTTGCTCGCTGCTTTCCTAAACGACGTGGAGCTGCACTTCTTAAAGACACGCTGGAGCTAATGACCTTGTTTGTCATCGCAAAGCGTCTTTCCGCCCGCCGCGTCCCGCTAATGAGTTGTTGCATCTTCACAGCGCCCTGCCTGCCCTCTGATCACGGCGGAGGTGAAAGCGCGAGAAAAGGTCAATGGGGTCCTACGGACGGTCACTTTTCCAACAGGCAGTGGGTAGGACACCCCACACAGGCTTATTAACAGGCAGTGCCCGGTGTGAGTGTCTGGGGTCAGAGTTCCCGAGGCCCACTCTGAAGGTGTGAAGCTGTCAGAGACGAGAGAGAAAGCGACAGAGGGCATGGTGTGTGTAATAATGAAGGGTGATACAGGGACAGTGGACAGGGAGAACGGTTACTATATGACATACAGCTGTGTTAAAAGGGGAATTTATTTGTACAATATACTGAAAGCGATGTGATGGCTGTAAGTGCCAATGAGATGGGCAATGTAGCGGAATGTTATATTAATGTTATGTCAATGTTATAACCATGTTATGTCAATGTTATGTCAATGTTACAAGCATGTTATAACCATGTTATAGCAGTGGTAAAGCCACGTCAGACTTCTGTTTTTTGAGGATGAGAAGAGATTTTCCCCACCTCCAGTCCTCTTACAGTCAGGCATGAGAGTAAGACATTGTTAACATTGTTACAACTGTGTTAGAACAAAACAGGAGGTGTCTGTGATACCATGGGCATGGGGACCTTTCCATCTGGTGTGTCAGTCAGTCAGGGTGTCATACTGCATAGGTTGGCTGTTTGGTGCTCCTGACGGTCACATAATACCCACTGTGGGGGTAAGCTTGGAGCAACCAGGCATTTTTAGCCCAGGTTTGGCAACAGTTCCGGCATGAGACACCAGAGATGTGTGTTGGTGAGTCTAATTTTAGGTATGTGTGGTGGGGTGTACATTTTTAGGTGTGTGTTAGGTCACACCATGACAGAGAGCCACTCCCCTCCTTGAGTCGCTGGAAGCACAGTATTCCGTGAGAAAGCGCTCTTCCCGATCACTCCAAATAAATAATGCTGTTGTTAACATTGGAAAGAATCGAAGAGAGTAGAGAGAACACAGCATTAAGAGATCTAGCTCTCCACTGGACCCTGGTACGGAGGAAGAGAGAATCTGAGAACTGGGCACAGAAAACAGTACTGGCAGATTGCCCCTATACCTCCCTTTTACACCGACTGACTGTCCAACTTTGACCAATAGCCAATTCCCAACAAATCCACCTAAAACAACATAATGACTGTTTCCAAGGGGAAGCCGATTTGCAGTCTTTGTGGGGACAGTGAACGTTTCTGCCATGCATGTTTCACTGATCGTGTGTCTGGCCATGTGAGATGGACCCATGAGTGTCTGTCTGGCTTTGCGTGTCTGTCTGGCTGCAAGGTCTTTCTCTCGCCCTCTCTGTCTCTCTCTCTCTCTACAGATTGAGTGTGCCTGGGATGGGGCGCAGTCTGAGCCAGCCCCAGCCTGTGTGCTGACGAGTGTCTACAGATAACCTGTGACTGGATTTACTGTCTGTCTGAACCCTCCTCCTTTGGCCTCTCACTCTCTCTTCCCTTCTCACGACTGAAGGATCCAAAGTCGTTCCGACCAAATGTATCTCTCTGTCCATCTTTTTGCACCTCTCTTTACTCTCCTCCCCTCTCTCTTGCGTTTTCCTTTTCTGCTGAGACCACTGAGGGGCCCAGGGTCTGCATGAGAGGGCTCTTAAACTCTTCCTCCTTCTCCTCCCCTTCCCCTTCCCGTCTCAGACAGTCTCATGTTGTAAATTGAACGGTGTCCCTTTACCCAACGAGGCCAGGAGGTTTATGGTGCCCTGTCTGTGGTATTTGCATGGGGCTTGATGGGGAGCAATAATAACTTGAGAGGACATCGATTGGCAGGGTGGACATTAAGGTCTGCTGTCAAAGTATCAGGTCACTTTATGGAGCAGCACAGTGCGGTGGTGACCCTCTTTCTTCATCCCCCTCTCTCTTCATCCCCCTTTCTCTTCATCCCCCTCTCTCTTCATCCCCCTCTCTCTTCACTCCCCTCTCTCTTCATGCCCCTTTCTCTTCATCCCCCTCTCTCTTCACACCCCTCTCTCTTCATCCCCCTCTCTCTTCATCCCCCTCTCTCTTCACACCCCTCTCTCTTCATCCCCCTCTCTCTTCATCCCCCTCTTCCACTCCCCTCTCTCTCACTCCCCTCTCTCTTCACTCCCCCCCTCTCTCTCCCCCTCTCATCCCCCTCTCTCTCTTCATCCCCCTCTCTCTTCACACCCCTCTCTCTTCACACCCCTCTCTCTCTTCATCCCCCTCTCTCATCTCTCATCCCCCTCTCTCTTCACACCCCTCTCTCTTCATCCCCCTCTCTCTTCATCCCCCTCTTTCTTCACGCCCCTCTCTCTTCATCCCCTCTCCCTTCACGCCCCTCTCTCTTCATCCCCCTCTCTCTTCATCCCCTCTCTCTTCATCCCCTCTCTCTTCACGCCCCTCTCTCTTCCTCCCCCTCTCTCTTCATCCCCCTTTCTCTTCATCCCCTCTCTCTTCACGCCCCTCTCTCTTCATCCCCCTCTCTCTTCATCCCCTCTCTCTTCACGCCACTCTCTCTTCATCCCCTCTCTCTTCACACCCCTCTCTCTTCATCCCCCTCTCCCTTCACGCCCCTCTCTCTTCATCCCCCTCTCTCTTCATCCCCTCTCTCTTCACGCCCCTCTCTCTTCATCCCCCTCTCTCTTCATCCCCTCTCTCTTCACCCCCCTCTCTCTTCACCCCCTCTCTCTCCACGCCCCTCTCTCTTCACCCCCTCTCTCTTCATCCCCTCTCTCTTCATCCCCCTCTCTCTTCACCCCCCTCTCTCTTCACCCCCCTCTCTCTTCACACCCCTCTCTCTTCATCCCCCTCTCCCTTCACCCCCCTCTCTCTTCACGCCCCTCTCTCTTCAGGCCCCTCTCTCTTCACCCCCCTCTCTCTTCATCCCCTCTCTCTTCATCCCCTCTCTCTTCATCCCCTCTCTCTTCATCCCCTCTCTCTTCACTCCCCTCTCTCTTCATCCCCCTCTCTCTTCATCCCCTCTCTTCACTCCTCTCTCTCTTCATCCCCTCTCTCTCTCTCTTCACTCCCCTCTCTCTTCCTCCCCCTCTCTCTTCATCCCCTCTCTCTTCACTCCCCTCTCTCTTCACCCCCCTCTCTCTTCACTCCCCTCTCTCTTCCTCCCCCTCTCTCCATGTTGCCTTCAGGCGGCTTGCCTCTTAGAGGGGGAGAGACAGACAGAGAGGGGGAGAGACAGACAGAGAGGGGGAGAGACAGACAGAGAGAGGGGGAGAGAGAGGGGGAGAGACAGAGAGAGAGACGGAGAGAGAGGGGGAGAGACAGACAGAGAGAGAGGGGGACAGACAGACAGAGAGAGAGGGGGACAGACAGACAGACGGACGGACGGACGGACGGACGGACAGAGAGAGAGGGGGAGAGAGAGACAGACGGACAGACGGAGAGAGAGGGGGAGAGAGAGACAGACGGACAGACGGACGGACGGACGGACGGATGGACGGACGGAGAGAGAGGGGGAGAGAGAGGGGGGGAGAGAGAGAGACAGACAGACAGAAAGAGAGAGAAGTCCTCAAGACACATTGAATGCCTGCGCACACACACACACACACACTCACACACACTCACACAGTCCCTCTCCGCCCTTAAGTACCTCTGTCGATGTGCTGCAGAGTGGGCTTCACTCATCTGACACCCAAGAGTCTGTTACCTGTCATTCTCCATCCCTCCCTCTCTCCTCTCCTCTGGGTCCTATCATCTTCAAGCCTCAGTGGCTTCTCCTGTCGTTGCCCTCTAGTTGACTTCCAAGCATTCAGAAGGTAGGTCACATGGGCCACTGACATCACACCAGAGGTATGTGATCATAGGTAATTCAGGAGGAGAAGAGGTGGCGGAGGTGGCTGTTGTGAAAGGAGGAGCGGAGGGGGTGTTTCATGGTGCATTGTGAGCGCTTGAGGAAATGCTAGTATGGCGTCCCTGGTCTCTCAGCAGTGTGTTGCCAAAGTATGTCCCCTGTGGGTACGGATGGCTGCACCAAGCTGGGGCGTGACGACAGCAGCCCGGACCGGTCAACCCAGTTTAGAACAGTAGACTAAATACCAGCACATTAAAGTCCAGCTCAATAGCCCAGTACAGCCCCATCTAGTTCAGTCTAGCTCAGCTTAGTTAAGCCCCGCTAAAGTACAACCTAAGCCCTAGACCAACCCACCCTAAACTAAGCCTCTGAACTGCCTTTGAGTGGGAATCACTAGGCCACATCACCCACAGCGCTTTCGCAATTCAGCGGCTTGCGTGTTGGGCAAATGAAGTTGATGAGTGCGATGGCTGAGCCCTGTGTGGCTGACTGGGTAGCAGGGCGGGCCGCTGGGGAGGCCGGATTAACGCTGTGACACTACCTCTGAATGGGCCTCGTTAAGTGTGTCGGACTAGGAGGGCCTGACACCTCCACAGAGACAGAGGTGTTTAAAAATCCAACACGCACACACAACCCTGTTTCTACCATGCAGGTCAAAGTAGGCGGTTTACTCTGCGTGCGTGCGTGCGTGCATAGAAAAGGTGGACTGCATGAGGAGGGTTTGACTGGTTCAGAGTGACATCGTGGCGCATCAATAATAATGTAGATGAAATTACAGGGAGCAGGAACGCAAATAGCAGGGTTTTATTGCACACAGACACAGCAGCACACGGGGAAAGGTTGCAGGATAAAGTAATGGCGTGTGAGGTTATGTGAGTTGTGATAGGAGGTTTTGGTTCTGGGGGATACTACACATTACGCTATACACACAAAGAAAAGTGCCGTAGCTAATAGAATGTTTAAAGTATAGCTGACATGCTGACCACAACAAAGGTCATTGTCCTATCCTAAGTTCCGTAGATATTGGGAAAGGAAGTGTTCTGGGGAAGGTGTAGCATCATAAACAGTCTGATTAGAAAGTTAGAATTATACAATTCTCCATACACAAAAGGCACTTCCTTCAGCGTCAGGTATGCGCAACAAAGGCCCATGAATAAGGACTTCAGCCACCACAAATACTTAGGACAAACAAGCTGCTTATATAGGTGAGGAAGGGAGAGGAATGGTGATTACCAGAGTGAGTTCAGGTGTGGTGAGTTGGCAGGAGAGGAGGCATGTCCGGAGGGTAATTAGGGAATTGGTGAGATGGCATGATCCTTCCGAACAGTGTGTTTTGTATATTTGTATGTGTGTGTGTGCACCTGTGTATGTGTACGTTCGTGCATTTGTGTGTGCTAGCGTGTGTGTGTGTGTGTGTGTGTGTGTGTGTGTGTGTGTGTGTGTGTGTGTGCCTGACTGATCCGATGCCCCTTGAGGCAGTGCTAGGATGGCGATGCAGAGAAGCTCATGTTAAATCTCACCTGTAAATTCCCAATGCATTATTAATGTGTTACATCTAAATCTGAGATGGGTTGACAAAATAGACTATTTCCAGAAACTCATTAAAATAGTGTTAAAGAATCTCTGATGTTGCCAACATCAAAGCTGAACAGCATATACAGTGGGGAGAACAAGTATTTGATACACTGGCGATTTTGCAGGTTTTCCTACTTACAAAGCATGTAGAGGTCTGTAATTTTTATCATAGGTACACTTCAACTGTGAGAGACGGAATCTAAAACAAAAATCCAGAAAATCACATTGTATGATTTTTAAGTAATTAATTTGCATTTTATTGCATGACATAAGTATTTGATACATCAAAAAAGCAGAACTTAATATTTGGTACAGAAACCTTTGTTTGCAATTACAGAGATCATACGTTTCCTGTAGTTCTTGACCAGGTTTGCACACACTGCAGCAGGGATTTTGGCCCACTCCTCCATACAGACCTTCTCCAGACCCTTCAGGTTTCAGGGCTGTCGCTGGGCAATATGGACTTTCAGCTCCCTCCAAAGATTTTCTATTGGGTTCAGGTCTGGAGACTGGCTAGGCCACTCCAGGACCTTGAGATGCTTCTTACGGAGCCACTCCTTAGTTGCCCTGGCTGTGTGTTTCGGGTCGTTGTCATGCTGGAAGACCCAGCCACGACCCATCTTCAATGCTCTTACTGAGGGAAGGAGGTTGTTGGCCAAGATCTCGCGATACATGGCCCCATCCATCCTCCCCTCAATACGGTGCAGTCGTCCTGTCCCCTTTGCAGAAAAGCATCCCCAAAGAATGATGTTTCCACCTCCATGCTTCACGGTTGGGATGGTGTTCTTGGGGTTGTACTCATCCTTCTTCTTCCTCCAAACACGGCGAGTGGAGTTTAGACCAAAAAGCTCTATTTTTGTCTCATCAGACCACATGACCTTCTCCCATTCCTCCTCTGGATCATCCAGATGGTCATTGGCAAACTTCAGATGGGCCTGGACATGCGCTGGCTTGAGCAGGGGGACCTTGTGTGCGCTGCAGGATTTGAATCCATGACGGCGTAGTGTGTTACTAATGGTTTTCTTTGAGACTGTGGTCCCAGCTCTCTTCAGGTCATTGACCAGGTCCTGCCGTGTAGTTCTGGGCTGATCCCTCACCTTCCTCATGATCATTGATGCCCCACGAGGTGAGATCTTGCATGGAGCCCCAGGCCGAGGGTGATTGACCGTCATCTTGAACTTCTTCCATTTTCTAATAATTGCGCCAACAGTTGTTGCCTTCTCACCAAGCTGTTTCTATTGTCCTGTAGCCCATCCCAGCCTTGTGCAGGTCTACAATTTTATCCCTGATGTCCTTACACAGCTCTCTGGTCTTGGCCATTGTGGAGAGGTTGGAGTCTGTTTGATTGAGTGTGTGGACAGGTGTCTTTTATACAGGTAACGAGTTCAAACAGGTGCAGTTAATACAGGTAATGAGTGGAGAACAGGAGGGCTTCTCAAAGAAAAACTAACAGGTCTGTGAGAGCCGGAATTCTTACTGGTTGGTAGGTGATCAAATACTTATGTCATGCAATAAAATGCAAATTAATTACTTACAAATAATACAATGTGATTTTCTGGATTTTTGTTTTAGATTCCGTCTCTCACAGTTGAAGTGTACCTATGATAAAAATTACAGACCTCTACATGCTTTGTAAGTAGGAAAACCTGCAAAATCGGCAGTGTATCAAATACTTGTTCTCCCCACTGTATATGTGTGATGTCACACTATGTCCTCAGATGGTTTTGGGGGATGGGAATTAGACAGCTGTACTCCTCAGCTCTGACTTTAGTCACTCTGAGGGTTGTTCATTGATATAGAAGAGTGTTTCTATTGAGAAAGCTGGGCTCGTTTGAAAGCCCAATCCAGCTCCGTGATCAGACACCTTGCTTTCCTCTCCGCTCTGCGACGACAGACAGTGAGATATGCATGCTGTGGGTATGATCACTGATACGCACAGGGATTGGAAGTTTGAACCGGTCTCTCTCTCTCTCTCCCCCACCCCCCTCTCTCTCTCCCTCCCCCCGCTCTCTCCCTCCCTTTCTCTCTCTCTCTCTCCCTCCCCCTCTCTCGCTCTCCCTCCCCCCGCTCTCTCCCTCCCTTTCTCTCTCTCTCTCTCTCCCTCCCCCTCTCTCTCCCTTTCTCTCGCTCTCTCTCTCTCGCTCTTCCTCCCTCTTTCTCGCTCTCTCTCTCTCGCTCTTCCTCCCTCTTTCTCCCTCCCTCTCCCCCTTTCTCTCTCCCTCCCTCCCTTTCTCTCTCTCTCACTCTCTCTCTCTCTCTCTCTCTCTCCCTCCCCCCTCTCTCTCCCTTTCTCTCGCTCTCTCTCTCTCTCTCTCTCTCTCTCTCTCTCTCTCTCTCTCTCTCTCTCTATCCCTTTCTCTCTCTCTCTCTCTCTCTCTCTCTCTCTCTCTCTCTCGCTCTTCCTCCCTCTTTCTCTCTCCCTCTCCCTCTCCCCCTTTCTCTCTCCCTCCCTTTCTCTCTCTCTCACTCTCTCTCTCTCTCTCCCTCTCTCCCTCCCCCCCTCCCTATCTCACTCTCCCTCTGTGTTTCTCTACCTCTCTCCCTCCCTTTCTGTCTCTGATGGGATCCCATGTTAACAGTAGTATGGTGGTGGTGTTTGGGAGCTGAGACGAGGTTATTCTTGCAGAATTCCTTCTCAGGCTGACTAAGGCTGAGGACTGATCCGGCCTGACAGGTGTTATGGCGAAGCGTCATATGCTGTGATTGCACTCTGAGTCACGCTCCTAATTGGCATGACTTCGCCAAAACATTTTACCACTCTGGGCCCCTGCTACAGTGACATATGATGTGTCCCAAATGGCACCCTATTCCCTCTATAGTGCACTACTACCAGAGCCCATAGTCTGGTCAAAAGTAGTGTGCTATGTAGGGAATATGGTTTCATTTAGGGGGAACACACACAAATACTACAGCTAGAATCACACTACCACTCTATTCAAGTTCTCATGGTCTCTCTTGGTCTGTAGCTTCTTGTAAAACTGACCTGGTCTTGGGTTCAGGGCTGTATTTTCGGAGACCCCCTTCTGTCTCATTCGAAGGCTACTGTCTCTACTACTCATAGCTGGCGGCCATTTTGGCCATGAAGTGGGTGGGGGGGTAGCCCCCGAGGTGTTGGTGGGTTCAGGAATGATGGGGCAGGATGAGTTCAATGGGGCTGCTGTGGCATATGCTCTTAGACTGTGCTTTATGGCCATTTAATCTGTGTTGTATACCTCGTTGACAGACTAGAATGACTGCAGTGTGTTTGTTTACATAGATTGAGAAACCTGCCAATAAAGATTAGTCAATGATGTTACCCAATTACAGACTTCCCTTTAGACAGAAGTAGTCTCTCTCTCCCTCGTTCCCTCTTGTCCCTCTTTCCTGTCTCTTCAAAATGAATGTATTACCTGAATGACAGCTCCTCTGCTCTTCATCCTTCCATCCCTGCTCTCTTGCTGCTTTACCCACAATCCCCTGTGGATGATGTCGCCACAGGCTAGCAGGCAACAAAGGTCATGGAAAACCACTGCTTGTCATCATCGAGTTGTCTATTTTCTTAACCTTTACAATTTCACTACCCTGCACGGAAGGCCATGCTGTCTTATATAATTACACAATAGAATATAACCTTTTTCTCTCTTAGCCCCTTTTTTGACTTATATGATATTTCTGTAGATTAGAGGTTGACACGGGAGTGAAAATTCATTCCTGTCTTGTCCTGTCAATTATTTTCCTGCACCGTCCTGATCCCCGTACCAATTCTATATCCCCAGAACTTTCCTGTCCCTTCCCAATAATAATTACTCCCGCCCCGTGCCCATTTCTGGGTGCAGAAATATATAGGCTATTGTGTTTGTTTAGAAAGTATTGAAAATGATTATACGCGACTGTGAAATGTGGTTGTGTTACCTATCTTAGTTAAATGCTCTGACTCCTGGCCTAAGTACGCAGCTCTGGATAAGAGCGTATTCTAAATGACATGAATGTAGATGGATTAAGCTGGAGGATGAGGACAGAGGCCCCGGCAGGATGGTCTGTCTCAGCACAGCATCTGCATAAAACTGTAGCCTACAGCTGAGCACTGAGCACCTATTCACTTTTACAACACGTTAACATTTACAACACAAACATAAAATGTTTTTTAAAAACTGAGTGGCAGTAGGCTAATGTATAAGTCGATCTATTTTTATTCCACTTTTCACCGCAGATGGTACTGGTCAAACAATTGTGTTTGATGGTAAAGTTGTTGTCCCGATCTCTGGTTGGTAGCCTATTTGATTAAACTGCAGCATGTTTTACAAACTGTGTACTGGTTCCTTCATTGTCAAAGACAACTCCATGAAACATTTCTAAAACATTCCTTGGTTCTAATGCTAATGTTAGTGATGGGTTCTTGGTTCTAATGCTAA
The DNA here is from genome assembly GCF_045679555.1 of Salvelinus alpinus. Lineage (NCBI taxonomy): Eukaryota > Metazoa > Chordata > Actinopteri > Salmoniformes > Salmonidae > Salvelinus > Salvelinus alpinus. The sequence continues at coordinate 57,467,541 of NC_092092.1, forward strand.
TGTTAGTGATGGATTCTTGGTTCTAATGTTAATGTTAGTGATTGTTCCTTGGTTCTAATGTTAATGTTAGTGATGGGTTCTTGGTTCTAATGCTAATGTTAGTGATGGATCCTTGGTTCTAATGTTAATGTTAGTGATTGTTCCTTGGTTCTAATGTTAATGTTAGTGATGGGTCCTTGGTTCTAATGTTAATGTTAGTGATGGATCCTTGGTTCTAATGTTAATGTTAGTGATGGGTCCTTGGTTCTAATGTTAATGTTAGTGATGGGTTCTTGGTTCTAATGTTAATGTTAGTGATGGATCCTTGGTTCTAATGTTAATGTTAGTGATGGATCCTTGGTTCTAATGTTAATGTTAGTGATTGTTCCTTGGTTCTAATGTTAATGTTTGTGATGGGTTCTTGGTTCTAATGCTAATGTTAGTGATTGTTCCTTGGTTCTAATGTTAATGTTAGTGATTGTTCCTTGGTTCTAATGTTAATGTTAGTGATTGTTCCTTGGTTCTAATGTTAATGTTAGTGATTGTTCCTTGGTTCTAATGTTAATGTTAGTGATTGTTCCTTGGTTCTAATGTTAATGTTAGTGATGGATCCTTGGTTCTAATGTTAATGTTAGTGATGGATCCTTGGTTCTAATGTGAATGTTAGTGATTGTTCCTTGGTTCTAATGTTAATGTTAGTGATTGTTCCTTGGTTCTAATGTTAATGTTAGTGATGGGTCCTTGGTTCTAATGTTAATGTTAGTGATGGGTTCTTGGTTCTAATGTTAATGCTAGTGATGTATCCTTGGTTCTAATGTTAATGTTAGTGATGGGTCCTTGGTTCTAATGTTAATGTTAGTGATGGGTCCTTGGTTCTAATGTTAATGTTAGTGATGGGTTCTTGGTTCTAATGTTAATGTTAGTGATGGATCCTTGGTTCTAATGTTAATGTTAGTGATGGGTCCTTGGTTCTAATGTTAATGTTAGTGATGGGTTCTTGGTTCTAATGTTAATGTTAGTGATGGGTTCTTGGTTCTAATGTTAATGTTAGTGATGGGTTCTTGGTTCTAATGCTAATGTTAGTGATGGATCCCTGGTTCTAATGTTGATGTTAGTGATGGGTTCTTGGTTCTAATGCTAATGTTAGTGATGGATCCCTGGTTCTAATGTTGATGTTAGTGATGGGTCCTTGGTTCTGCTAATGTTAGTGATGGATCCTTGGTTCTAATGTTGATATTAGTGATGGGTCCTTGGTTCTAATGTTAATGATGGGTCCCTGGTTCTAATGTTAATGTTAATGTAGATAGACATGGCAACTGGACAGATGGTACAGAAAATCTTAGATCATTTTTACATTTACTTGACAGTTTTTTTAAATGTACTGTAGGTTGGTAATCAAGTGCTACCCTGGTACTGTAGAAGATACTTGGATGTTCAGCTGGGATGATATGGCACTCCTCATATCATCCCATTGTTTTATGATCTCTGTCTCCCCACAGGCCAATAACCAAGCAATTAACTGTGAGCCATCAAATATCTTCTGTTGTAGAAATATCTCAGTTAAAGCTCTAAGTCGGTCTGCATAGTACCGAGTTTTTGTCATGTATATTAACCGAATATCCGGTGGTGATATTTGGGGTTATTCTTAGAATGTGCCTTCATCTTAAAGCGGAGAAAATGGATGATGCTCTGTCGAGATGCTGTCTCTCTCCCTCTGTGACATTTGCATCAAAGTGGCGGGGCAGCAACGTGGCATTTGTGTCCAAAGTGCTCCCTGATTGTGTTTAAATTCCAAATGGCAAATGGGATGTTGTAGCAGAACTGAGTGATGAAACTGGCTAGCTCATTAGCCGCATAAAATGGCCACCGAGACCAGACAGAACGGTGATATGATGTTTCTGTGGTGGTTGAGTGCTTGGAGATCAGTCTGCTCTCAAGTTCTAAAGCTGCCTTGTTTCCTAGATACCATCTGAACCTATATAGGACTCTGTAGTGAAGCTGAGATAGAGACATACAGTATTGCACCAACACAGAACATCATGGATCCTGTCACTTTCTATAGACTTAAGGGGCCCGATTCAGACTTAGGAATTTATGCCTTTCCTACGCACTTCTCGGTAGTTGGTATTCATACTTACCTTATGAAGGTGTGTAACAGTCTTTGCAGGCATGGTTCCCTTGGACACGCTGAATATATCTAATTCAACCACTGAAAACCCTCCCACTTGCTGGCCTTGTGGAGTTTACTTAATATCTTAAGTCATCCCTTTAAATACGGTGTATATTTAATTGTTGACAGACAACAATACATTAAGAGAACAGATTCAGAAAATAGTGATTCATGAAACAAAGCCATCTAAATATATGCGTATTTGTCTCTGTTTCAACACCAACTAGTATATTTAAAAATGCCCTGATCTTGTACATTATTTAGGCACATTTTATGGTTAGGAAAGTATATATATATATATTCATAGGTAGGATAGTGTACAGTAGTAGGCTATACCCTCTGTTGCCTGCACTAACCATGGAACTGTGTGACTACACATTTGCACACAGTGTATATAGATTTTTGTACTGTGTTATTGACTGTACTTTTGTTTATCCCATGTGTAACTCTGTGTTGTTTGTGTCGCACTGCTTTGCTTTATCTTGGCCAGGTCGCAGTTGTAAATGAGAACGTGTTCTCAGCTGGCCTACCTGGTTAAATAAAGGTGAAATAAATAAATAAATAACACAGCCAAGTATTGCACCTTGCGTACGGTTCAAACTGTTACGTCTTGGTCTGCGCTCCGCTCCATAACGATTTAATTAGCTTACTGTTACTAATGATCCTCAGCAACAACCACATGTCCGTGATGGCATTTACACGAGAAAGCAAATTAAGGTAAACGAAACAATGTAATTAAATGGAATGATCATGTAGACTATAGGGAACTGAACAGTAAATTGACAGTTAAATATGTGTTGTTATTAGGCCTACTGAATGTCCATACTGATAGTGACTACTATTTAACATGATAGAAAGAGGAAACAGAAGGTCGGGGAAACCTATAATTAAGACCTTCGAGTGTTCCCATCCTGCAAGTTAAGAGGCCGTACAATTTAAATTAGATATAAAACAAGTGTCATTTATATTTACAATTCCCTTATCCAAACAGATTACTCATTCATCTAGCTCTTCAATTACAGTGAATGGTGAATGCTGTTATTTCAATACAAAAAAATTAAGTAGATGCTTTTTCCACTTGGAAGCGTTAGGTTCAATTAACCTTATTCATGGTTCCTCGCGCATAAAGTTGGTGGAATTATTAGGGAATTAAGTCAAGGTCAGAATACGGTGTATTTGTAGACACGCTTCCGCCACACCTTCATTTATTACATTGGGAAATGAATAGAAGGTGAATAGCATGCTGTTCTCCTGCTTAAGTTCAAGGTCCGAATACACATAGAGAGGAAGGTGCATGAAAAGGGAATAACGTTGCATTTACACATGCTGAACTCGGGTCGGAATCGGGGCCTAAGCCTTTCTCTGTGAGGGGGATGGAAGAAAGAGACAACATAGTACTGTACAATGTACCATCTCAAGTAACAGCAGCTATCAAGACAACTGGTGAACTAAAGGCCTCATGAAATTCTATCTTCTGGTCTTTGCGACAGGCGGATACGACAATGCAGGTGCTACAGTGTTTGAGTTAGTGCCCATCTTTGTCTGGACACTACTACAAACAGCTACGTGGTGCATATTCATGAACATCAAATATTCAACATGACATAAGCAAATCTAAGACTTTAGGGGATATTCAGAGAGCATTACGCTAACAAAGTGGTTTCAGCAAGGCCATTCTACTGCCGATGTTTGTCTATGGAGATTCCATGGCTGTGTGCTCGATGTTATGCACTTGTCAGCAACTGGTGTGGCTGAAATGGCCGAATCCACTTATTTGAAGGGGTGTCTACATACTTTTGTATATATAGTGTATTTTGCTTCTAAAGCAGGCCTGCGGTAAACGGTAGGAAGATTTGTATCTTTCTGACATGGTGTACTGTACTAGACAGTGCTCCATGTAGACATGGCTATAGCCACGCTAGTTATCTACTAATGCATGTTTTTAATGATGAGCCCTCCTGGTCTCCCGGACAACCAGTCATTTGAAGAAACCAGGATGGGCTTCGGCTTTAACGTTCACCCTGTCAGTAATCATTGACAATTGAAACGCAGGCCCAGTCTGCTATACCTAATCAACAAAGAGGCACTCGAGCAGATAACTGTGATGTAGCAATTAATTCTTAATTGATAAGATTGTTCCCCATTAAATAGGTATCAACCGTCGAAGACAGCCAAAGACTCCTTGGGGAACTACCGTTGGGTTCCTCAATACTCTGACATTTTCACATTTCATCACCATCCATGCACCAACGACAGCACCAGCGATCCTCACCCCTTAGCCCAGTGGCTGTTGTCATGGTGATTATCTGCAACAACTTGCAGCTGCTTGGTCACGGTTGTTCTGGCGCTTGCTCCTCCTCGTGCCAGCCTTGTTTAAACGTACACTTAGTCCCACAGCTGCGGTGAAAACACTGGTGCTGGGAACATGACGCTATGGAAAGGACTGGTTATTGGCAGGGCTGTAAAATTGTAGCATCAAGACACTCCCTAGAGAGAACCAAGGCAGTGATCCTGTCATAGTAACACTAAGGCTGGCACTATCACTGTATAACTGACGGATATGGATGAAGACTGTCATGAAAATAGAATAACCGTTGCGTATATATATATATATATATATATATATATATATATACACACAATGGGGGGGCGGAACTAACAGCTGACTGAGCAGTTTCCTTCCTCTCCGGCAACTGAGTTAGGAAGGACGCCTGTATCTTTGTAGTGACTGGGTGTATTGATACACCATCCGAAGTGTAATTGATATCTTCACCATGCAAAAAGGGATATTCAATGTCTTCTTTTTAATTTTTTACCCATCTACCATTAGGTGCCCTTCTTTGCGAGTCATTGGAAAACCTCCCTGGTCTTTGTGATTAAATCTGTGTTTGAAATTCACTGCTCGACTGAGGGACCTTACAGAAAATTGTATGTGTGGGGTACAGAGATGATGTAGTCATTCAAAAATCATGTTAAACAGGGAATTGTTAATATCCAGTAAAATTCTAGGTAACTTTAACTTTAGAAAATGTGTCACAAATGCATTTTTTACGTAGAGTACATGTCTTTAGCGTTTATCCACAAAGTATTTATCCACAATCTGCTCTGAGTAAGTCCAGTCCTGAAGTTTATTAACAAAATTCAACCAAAAATATTTTATTTAATCTGGTGTCCCGAAAAATGGATTTGCCAGATATGCAAATATGCACATATTTACTGCGATATCGCCTCATTTGAATGTTTTAATAGAATATTTTAGAAAAAAATGTATACAGAAAAGTGTTATGTTTGTATCTACAATCAACTGGTAAGAGCTGATCGTGATATGATTAAGAGAGAGAAAACAAATCCCTATTAGGGTGCGTTGCCTGGCCTAAACAGGAAACGGGTATAATAAAAGTCTGTAGTTCATCGTGCCCCAGGCTTAGGCGTTAGAGAGTGTTACCTACAGCACTCCTGAGAGGCTGGGCAGCAGGTACACGTGTGGTGTTCAATTACCACATTCACACGGAGGTCGCAAACCCCCGAGAACCTTCTTCTGCCAGAACTGTCTACCACTGCCAGTGAGGGCTGTCTGGCACACATATTAGCCCCTGACTTCTCACCCTTTCTTTCTCATTCCCTGTCCTTCTCTCTGTCTCTCGCCTTCTCTCTCTGTCTCTCTCTGTCTCTCTCCTTCTCTCTCTGTCTCTCTCCTTCTCTCCCCGTCTCGCTCCTTCTCGCTCCTTCTCTCCCCGTCTCGCTCCTTCTCTCTTCTTCCCTCTCTCTCTCTTTCTCTTCATATCTCTCCACCAGCTGGCCCTATGTGTAATGTCTGACTCCACAATGAGAAAAAAATATTTGCTGTGAATCTTTCGGCAGCTATTTTCTGTTTTCAGGTGAAAGACAATGCAATTAGTTGCTGAACTTGCTGTAAACATGGGACCTGTATCTGTCAGCGGTGCATCAAACCTCTCTAATGTAGATTCAGTCTACGAGCCCGTGAGACACAGCCCCTCTGACATCACTGGATTGGCTCCTCAGCTGGTCAGTTACAGGAATCAGGGGGAAGCAAATGTCCTTCTGCTTCTGCCAATTAAATTACACTGACTGACAGTTGCCACGGTAACACGTTTCTATTTCGAGGCTATGTTGTAAACGAGGCTGTAGAAATGCTATTGTTTTCCTAGAGCTCGGGTAACATGGTGGTCATCAAGCATGGGGGTTTAACACTGCTGTTGTGATATTGCGTCAGGACGTTAAAGGGAGGAAAGGGATTGGCTTCCTGCTGTGTTGATGTTAGTGGGTCTTTTTCTTGTTGTGGTGTTGCGTAACAGGTTCGGTGTGGGTGGGACAATAACATGAAGTGTGTGTGTGTGTGTGTGTGTGTCAAGGACACATGTTAGTGACAAGGACACATACACTGCTGCTGTCTTGGGCCAGTTCTCTCTATTTATCTCAATGAGACTAACCTAGATAAATAAAGGTTTTTAAACACACACACACACACACACACACTACCCCACCACTCCAACCCCCCCGCTGGTCCCTCTGTTGTGCTCTGATGTGTGGGTTGTCCTTTCGAAGCACCTCTCTTAAATCACAGGGCAGGACCCTGGAGAGATGAGATGAGGCGTGCTAATTTTAGCCTCAATGTTTTGGACCGGTCACTGGGGTCCTGGGGGGGCCATTTATCTAACAGATGGTGACCTCTGCCCTATTTTGACTCCTGACCCACAGAAATCCCCTAGAAAACTTGTAGTGTCCCAGGGATAAGAGAGAGATGTAGCGTCAGAAATGACACCCTATTCCCTATACAGTGCACTAGTTTTGATCATGGCCCATAGGGCTCTGGTGAAAAGTAGTGCACTATGTAAGGTATATGGTACCATTTCGGATGCAACCAGATAGAGACTGCAGTAGTTACTGTATATCCAGACTATTATTACATTCTCAAAGCCAATCTCAGAGAAGCCGGAATTAAAGATATTCCCTTCCCTGGTTGCTCTCAGATGTCAGTTTATCATGTGTGTTAGCGGGGAACTCTGTTGAGATTCTCTCCTTCTCTCTCTCCCCCGTTCTCTGTCAGTGAGTGGCAGGAGAGCTTAGCTTAGCTCGCCGTGCTGTGTAGGGTATTCATAAAAGATACACAGCTACACGTCTGCATGGCCTGGATGAATTATTCATGTTTAGGTGTAGAGCGAAATCCTACCCTGTTCTCTCTCTCTCTCTCCTACTCTCTCTCTTTCTCTCTCCCTCGCTCCTACTCTCTCTCTTTCTCTCTCCCCTACTCTCTCTCTCTCCCTCTCCCCTACTCTCTCTCTCTTTCTCTCTCTCTGTCTCTCTCTCTCCCTTTCTGCATCTCTCTCCCTCTCCCTTTCTCCCTCTCTCTTTCTCTCTCCCTCTCCCCTACTCTCTCTCTCTCTCTCTCTACCTCTCCCCTACTCTCTCTCTCTCTCTCTCTCTCTCTCTCTCTCTCTCTCTCTCTCTCTCTCTCTCTCTCCACCTCTCTCTCTCTCTCTCTCTCTCTCTCTCTCTCTCTCTCTCTCTCTCTCTCTCTCTCTCTCTCTCTCTCTCTCTCTCTCTCTCTCTCTCTCTCTCTCTCTGAGTGCGCTATGCTCTCAGGCGGTGTAATGGATTCCATGTACCAATTCTCGGGCCGACTCTTTTCTCTGTATATATCAGTGATGTCGCTCTTGCTGCAGGTGATTCTTTGATCCACCTCTACACAGACAACACCATTCTGTATACATCTGGCCCCTCTTTGGACACTGTGTTAACAAACCTCCAAACAAGCTTCAACGCCATACAACACTCCTTCCGTGGCCTCCAACTGCTCTTAAATGCTAGTAAAACGAAATGCATGCTCTTCAACCGATCGTTGCCCGCACCTGCCCGCCCGACTAGCATCACTACTCTGGACGGTTACATTTTACATTACATTTTAGTCATTTAGCAGACGCTCTTATCCAGAGCGACTTACAGTAGAGTGCATACATTTTATTACATTTTTTACATACTGAGACAAGGATATCCCTACCGGCCAAGAGCAGACGCTCTTATCCAGAGCGACTTACAGTAGAGTGCATACATTTTATTACATTTTTACATACTGAGACAAGGATATCCCTACCGGCCAAACCCTCCCTACCGGCCAAACCCTCCCTAACCCGGACGACGCTATGCCATTTGTGCGTCGCCCCACGGATCTCCCGGTTGCGGCCGGCTGCGACAGAGCCTGGGCGCGAACCCAGCCCAGCCTGGGCGCGAACCCAGAGACTCTGGTGGCGCAGCTAGCACTGCGATGCAGTGCCCTAGACCACTGCGCCACCCGGGAGATGTGGGTGGCGGTTCTGACTTAAAATATGTGGACAACTATAAATACCTAGGTGTCTGGCTAGATTGTAAACTCTCCTTCCAGACTCACATTAAGCATCTCCAATCCAAAGTTAAATCTAGAATCGGCTTGCTATTTCGCAACAAAGCCTCCTTCACTCATGCTGCCAAACATGCTCTCGTAAAACTGACTATCCTACCAATCCTTGACTTCAGCGATGTCATTTACAAATTAGCCTCCAACACTCTACTCAGCAAATTGGATGCAGTCACAGTGCCATCCGTTTCGTCACCAAAGCCCCATACACTACCCACCACTGCAACCTGTATGCTCTCGTTGGCTGGTCCTCGCTACATATTCGTCGCCAAACCCACTGGCTCCAGGTCATCTATAAGTTTTTGCTAGGTAAAGCTCCGCCTTATCTCAGCTCACTGGTCACGATAACAACACCCACCCGTAGCACGTGGTCCAGCAGGTATATGTCACTGGTCATCACCAAAGCCAACACGTCCTTTGGCCGCCTTTCCTTGCAGTTCTCTGCTGCCAATGACTGGAACAAATTGCAAAAATCCCTGAAGTTGGAGACTTATATCTCCCTCACTAAACTTTAAGCCTCAGCTGTCAGAGCAGCTTACCGATCACTGCAGCTGTACACAGCCCATCTGTAAATAGCCCATCCAACCAACTACCTACCTCATCCCCATATTTGTTTTTGTTTTTCTACTCTTTTGAACCCCAGTATTTCTACTTGCACATCCTCATCTGCACATCTATCACTCCAGTGTAAATTGCAAAATTGTAATTACTTCGCCACTATGGCCTATTTATTGCCTTACCTCCTTACCTCATTTGCACACACTGTATAAAGATTTTTCTGTTGTGTTATTGACTGCACGTTTGTTTATTCCATGTGTAACTCTGTGTTGTTGTTTTTGTAGAATTGCTTTGCTTTATCTTGGCCAGGTCGCAGTTGTAAATGAGAACTTGTTCTCACCTGGCCTACCTGGTTAAATAAAGGTGAAATAAATAGAATTCAAAAAATAAAATGAAAGTGACGTGTTCCATAGCAGTGGCATCTAATGTCCCGCTCCTGCACACACAGACACACTCACAAATACACGCACGAGCACACACACACAGTCCTCGGAGAGCCTAAACCTGGGCTGCACTTTTCCTAAACGTTCTTCTATGTAACCATGCTTTATTTATCAGGCCTTTGTCCTCCACTTCCTTTATTGCTAATTCAATGATAAGCTAGAGATAAATTACGTCATAATAACTTAACATAAGCAACGAACAGTTTCTAACTGTATAATGTGATAGCACAGGCTATATGACTGTGGTGGTCTTTCCTACGGTATAATGTGATAGGACAGGCTATATGACTGTGGTGGTATTTCCTACGGTGTAATGTGATAGGACAGGCTATATGACTGTGGTGGTATTTCCTACGGTATAATGTGATAGGACAGGCTATATGACTGTGGTGGTCTTTCCTACGGTATAATGTGATAGGACAGGCTATTTGACTGTGGTGGTCTTTCCTATGGTATAATGTGATAGGACAGGCTATATGACTGTGGTGGTCTTTCCTACGGTATAATGTGATAGGCCAGGCTATATGAATGTGGTGGTCTTTCCTACGGTATAATGTGATAGGACAGGCTATATGACTGTGGTGGTCTTTCCTACGGTATAATGTGATAGGACAGGATATATGACTGTGGTGGTCTTTCCTACGGTATAATGTGATAGGACAGGATATATGACTGTGGTGGTATTTCCTACGGTGTAATGTGATAGGACAGGCTATATGACTGTGGTGGTCTTTCCTACGGTATAATGTGATAGGACAGGCTATATGACTGTGGTGGTCTTTTCTACGGTATAATGTGATAGGACAGGCTATATGACTGTGGTGGTATTTCCTACGGTATAATGTGATAGGACAGGCTATATGACTGTGGTGGTCTTTCCTACGGTATAATGTGATAGGACAGGCTATATGACTGTGGTGGTCTTTTCTACGGTATAATGTGATAGGACAGGCTATATGACTGTGGTGGTCTTTCCTACGGTATAATGTGATAAGACAGGCTATATGACTGTGGTGGTCTTTCCTACGGTATAATGTGATAGGACAGGCTATATGACTGTGGTGGTCTTTCCTACGGTATAATGTGATAGGACAGGCTATATGACTGTGGTGGTCTTTCCTACGGTATAATGTGATAGGACAGGCTATATGACTGTGGTGGTCTTTCCTACGGTATAATGTGATAGGACAGGCTATATGACTGTGGTGGTATTTCCTACGGTATAATGTGATAGGACAGGCTATATGACTGTGGTGGTCTTTCCTACGGTATAATGTGATAGGACAGGCTATATGACTGTGGTGGTCTTTCCTACGGTATAATGTGATAGGACAGGCTATATGACTGTGGTGGTCTTTCCTATGGTATAATGTGATAGGACAGGCTATATGACTGTGGTGGTATTTCCTACGGTATAATGTGATAGGACAGGGCAGGGATCACCAACTAGATTCAGCCACGGGCCGATTTTATTAGAATGGTCAGGGGGCTGGAACATAATTGAAAATAAATAATATTTGACTAAAACATAATAATTTCAAACCATCATGTCTCTCTATTATGCATGGGAATACTTTGGAACAAAGTCCCCAAATTATAATTGCTTTGAGCTGATTTCCTGGTGTCTTTACAGTCTTTTTTTGTCCAATAATGAAAATTATAGTTCGTTTTTTTTGTTTTTTTTTTCAGAAAACTTGGGGGGGGGGGGAATAAAACTAGTTGGGGAACCCTGGCTATATGTCTCTGGTGCCTTTTCTTAACGTATAATGTGATGGGATAAGAGGGTAGCCTATAGGGAGTCGGTCAGAGACCTGGCCGTGTGGTGCCAAAATAACAACCGCTCCCTCAACGTAGCCAAGACTAAGGAGATGATTGTGGACTACAGGAAAAGGAGGACCGAGCACGCCCCCATACTAAATCGACGGGGCTGTAGTGGAGCAGGTTGAGAGCTTCAAGTTCCTTGGTGTCCACATCAACAACAAACTAGAATGGTCCAAACACACCAACACACCAAGACAGTTGTGAAGAGGGCACGACAAAGCCTATTCCCCCTCAGGAAACTAAAAAGATTTGGCATGGGTCCTGAGATCCTCAAAAGGTTCTACAGCTGCACCAGAGAGAGCATGCTGACTGGTTGCATCAAATCAAATCAAATCAAATCAAATTTTATTAGTCACATACACATGGTTAGCAGATGTTAATGCGAGTGTAGCGAAATGCTTGTGCTTCTAGTTCCGACAATGCAGTAATAACCAACAGTAATCTAACCTAACAATTCCACACTACTACCTTACACACACACACAAGTGTAAGGGATAAAGAATATGTACATAAAGATATATGGATGAGTGGTGGTACAGAACGGCATGGCAGATGCAGTAGATGGTATAGAGTACGGTATATACATATGAGATGAGTACTGTAGGGTATGTAAACATAAAGTGGCATAGTTTAAAGTGGCTAGTGGTACATGTATTGCATAAAGATGGCAAGATGCAGTAGATGATATAGAGTACAGTATATATACATATGAGATGGGTAATGTAGGGTATGTAAACATTGTATTAAGTGGCATTGCTTAAAGTGGCTAGTGGTACATTTTTACATAATTTCCATCAATTCCCATTTTTAAAGTGGCTGGAGTTGAGTCAGTATGTTGGCAGCGGCCGCTAAATGTTAGTGGTGGCTGTTTAACAGTCTGATGGCCTTGAGATAGAAGCTGTTTTTCAGTCTCTCGGTCCCTGCTTTGATGCACCTGTACTGACCTCGCCTTCTGGATGATAGCGGGGTGAACAGGCAGTGGCTTGGGTGGTTGTTGTCCTTGATGATCTTTATGGCCTTCCTGTGACATCGGGTGGTGTAGGTGTCCTGGAGGGCAGGTAGTTTGCCCCTGGTGATGCGTTCTGTTGGTGTGTTTGGACCATTCTAGTTTGTTGTTGATGTGGACACCAAGGAACTTGAAGCTCTCAACCTGCTCCACTACAGCCCCGTCGATTTAGTATGGGGGCGTGCTCGGTCCTCCTTTTCCTGTAGTCCACAATCATCTCCTTAGTCTTGGCTACGTTGAGGGAGCGGTTGTTATTTTGGCACCACACGGCCAGGTCTCTGACCGACTCCCTGGCTATATGTCTCTCACTGCCTGGTACGGCAACTGCTCGGCCTCTGACCGCAAGGCACTACAGAGGGTAGTGCGTACGGCCCAGTACATCACTGGGGCTAAGCTGCCTGCCATCCAGGACCTCTACACCAGGCGGTGTCAGAGGAGGGCACTAAAAATTGTCAAAGACCCCAGCCACCCCAGTCATAGACTGTTCTCTCTACTACCGCATGGCAAGCGGTACCGCAGTTCCAAGTCTAGGGCAAAAAGGCTTCTCAACAGTTTTTATCCGCAAGCCATAAGACTCCTGAACAGGTAATCAAATGGCTACCCGGACTATTTGCATTGTGTGCCCCCCCCAACCCATCTTTTACACTGCTGCTACTCTCTGTTTATCATATATGCATAGTCACTTTAACTATACATTCATGTACATACTACCAATTGGGCCGACCAACCAGTGCTCCCGCACATTGGCTAACCGGGCCATTTGCATTGTGTCCCACCACCCACCACCCGCCAACCCCTCTTTTACGCTACTGCTACTCTCTGTTCATCATATATGCATAGTCACTTTAACCATATCTACATGTACATACTACCTCAATCAGCCTGAGTAACCGGTGTCTGTATGTAGCCTCGCTACTGTATATAGCCTCGCTACTGTATATAGCCTGTCTTTTTACTGTTGTTTTATTTCTTTACTTACCTATTGTTCACCTAACACTTTTTTTGCACTATTGGTTAGAGCCTGTAAGTAAGCATTTCACTGTAAGCTCTACACCTGTTGTATTCGGCACACGTGACAAATAAACTTTGATAAACTTTGATTTGATTTAGTGCCTCTTCTCTTCTTATCGACAAGCATTTCGCTACACTCGCATTAACATCTGCTAACCATGTGTATGTGACCAATAACGTCTGATTTGATTGGATCAGCACAGTACAGTTTATCTCTCAGTATGTAGCAACAAGAACAACATTCCAGAAAAGCCATCTTTTTTAATGCAGCCATGAACATTTCTTTAACACCAGTAATCCTATAATGGCTCATTTTGGTGTGTTGCTAAAATGAAATCCCTTCCTAATTGCTATTGTTTGTTTCCGGGCAGCCCTGGGCTGTGAGGCTGCTGACGACTTCATCACAGACTGTATGCGCTCCAGTTGAGAACTAAACCCACTGCTTTGACTCAGCTCCTATTAACACTCGTCCATTCCCTGACTGAATGAGGTTGCTTTGAAGAATACCGACTAGCTCAATTATTACTATAGATGGCTTTCCTTTTCTAAACCATTTTTAGAGGTGACATGACAAATAGTGGTAATTTCGTTCTGTCAGAAGTTTAGGAATATCGGTTGCATTTCTTATTTTGTCGGCTCTATTTAGCAGGGAGAGTTTCCTTCAGGCCCTAGCTATAGTCTATTGCTAGGGCCCAGAGTTGTTCTTGCAATGGTCACATGGTATATTTATACACTCTACTAGCTACAGTATTAATGAGCATTTCTGTCTTTATTGTAAAAGTCACAACTCTGCTGTTTCTTTATGTGACAGTGTTTGTTCCAGGGTCTTGTAAAACACTGTTGTGTGACAGTGTTTGTTCCAGGGTCTTGTACAACACTGTTGTGTGACAGTGTTTGTTCCAGGGTCTTGTACAACACTGTTGTGTGACAGTGTATGTTCCAGGGTCTTGTACAACACTGTTGTGTGACAGAGTTTGTTCCAGGGTCTTGTACAACACTGTTGTGTGACAGTGTATGTTCCAGGGTCTTGTACAACACTGTTGTGTGACAGTGTTTGTTCCAGGGGCTTGTACAACACTGTTGTGTGACAGTGTATGTTCCAGGGTCTTGTACAACACTGTTGTGTGACAGTGTATGTTCCAGGGTCTTGTACAACACTGTTGTGTGACAGAGTTTGTTCCAGGGTCTTGTACAACACTGTTGTGTGACAGTGTTTGTTCCAAGGTCTTGTACAACACTGTTGTGTGACAGTGTTTGTTCCAGGGTCTTGTACAACACTGTTGTGTGACAGTGTTTGTTCCAGGGTCTTGTACAACACTGTTGTGTGACAGTGTTTGTTCCAGGGTCTTGTACAACTCTGTTCTTAATGTTTCATTTATTTGCCTGCTGTCCCGGATTAATGCCACTCAGACAGCTAATCAAAAGCTGCTTGCAAGCCCATTACTAAAACACAGGAAGGGGAAGGAAAGAAGGTGATTTTAAGGTTTGGGGCCCATTTGAACATGACGTGCTGCTGTGCATCATTGTTGAGGTGGACAAGGTGCCACCGGTTGAGATCAGAGGAGTCTGTCTGTCTGGCAGGGAAGCTGGGGATAGCTGCGCCAGGCTGGACTGAGATGGACACATGAACACAAACATAAACACGCACGGATGCACGCACACAAACACACACACTATGCCTGTGGAAAACACCAGTAGCCGCAGTCCATTGGTAGGCGGTCAGGTTATAACAGAAGACCCTGACACTATACAACCCACAGAGAAGGAGTATGGCTGGCCTGTTCTCCTGACACTATACAACCCACAGAGAAGGAGTATGGCTGGCCTGTTCTCCTGACACTATACAACCCACAGAGAAGGAGTATGGCTGGCCTGTTCTCCTGACACTATACAACCCACAGAGAAGGAGTATGGCTGGCCTGTTCCCCTGACACTATACAACCCACAGAGAAGGAGTATGGCTGGCCTGTTCTCCTGACACTATACAACCCACAGAGAAGGAGTATGGCTGGCCTGTTCCCCTGACACTATACAACCCACAGAGAAGGAGTATGGCTGGCCTGTTCCCCTGACACTATACAACCCACAGAGAAGGAGCATGGCTGGCCTGTTCTCCTGACACTATACAACCCACAGAGAAGGAGTATGGCTGGCCTGTTCTCCTGACACTATACAACCCACAGAGAAGGAGCATGGCTGGCCTGTTCTCCTGACACTATACAACCCACAGAGAAGGAGTATGGCTGGCCTGTTCCCCTGACACTATACAACCCACAGAGAAGGAGTATGGCTGGCCTGTTCTCCTGACACTATACAACCCACAGAGAAGGAGTATGGCTGGCCTGTTCCCCTGACACTATACAACCCACAGAGAAGGAGTATGGCTGGCCTGTTCTCCTGACACTATACAACCCACAGAGAAGGAGTATGGCTGGCCTGTTCTCCTGACACTATACAACCCACAGAGAAGGAGTATGACTGGCCTGTTCTCCTGACACTATACAACCCACAGAGAAGGAGTATGGCTGGCCTGTTCTCCTTACACTATACAACCCACAGAGAAGGAGTATGGCTGGCCTGTTCTCCTGACACTATACAACCCACAGAGAAGGAGCATGGCTGGCCTGTTCTCCTGACACTATACAACCCACAGAGAAGGAGTATGGCTGGCCTGTTCTCCTGACACTATACAACTCACAGAGAAGGAGCATGGCTGGCCTGTTCTCCTGACACTATACAACCCACAGAGAAGGAGTATGGCTGGCCTGTTCTCCTGACACTATACAACCCACAGAGAAGGAGTATGGCTGGCCTGTTCTCCTGACACTATACAACCCACAGAGAAGGAGTATGGCTGGCCTGTTCTCCTGACACTATACAACCCACATAGAAGGAGTATGGCTGGCCTGTTCTCCTGACACTATACAACCCACAGAGAAGGAGTATGGCTGGCCTGTTCTCCTGACACTATACAACCCACAGAGAAGGAGTATGGCTGGCCTGTTCCCCTGACACTATACAACCCACAGAGAAGGAGCATGGCTGGCCTGTTCTCCTGACACTATACAACCCACAGAGAAGGAGTATGGCTGGCCTGTTCTCCTGACACTATACAACCCACAGAGAAGGAGTATGGCTGGCCTGTTCCCCTGACACTATACAACCCACAGAGAAGGAGTATGGCTGGCCTGTTCCCCTGACACTATACAACCCACAGAGAAGGAGCATGGCTGGCCTGTTCTCCTGACACTATACAACCCACAGAGAAGGAGTATGGCTGGCCTGTTCCCCTGACACTATACAACCCACAGAGAAGGAGTATGGCTGGCCTGTTCTCCTGACACTATACAACCCACAGAGAAGGAGTATGGCTGGCCTGTTCTCCTGACACTATACAACCCACAGAGAAGGAGTATGGCTGGCCTGTTCTCCTGACACTATACAACCCACAGAGAAGGAGTATGGCTGGCCTGTTCTCCTGACACTATACAACCCACAGAGAAGGAGTATGGCTGGCCTGTTCTCCTAACACTATACAACCCACAGAGAAGGAGTATGGCTGGCCTGTTCTCCTGACACTATACAACCCACAGAGAAGGAGTATGGCTGGCCTGTTCTCCTGACACTATACAACCCACAGAGAAGGAGTATGGCTGGCCTGTTCTCCTGACACTATACAACCCACAGAGAAGGAGCAGGGCTGGCCTGTTCTCCTGACACTATACAACCCACCGAGAAGGAGCAGGGCTGGCCTGTTCTCCTGACACTATACAACCCACAGAGAAGGAGCAGGGCTAGCCTGTTCTCCTGACACTATGTAACTCACAGAGAAGGAGTATGGCTGGCCTGTTCTCCTGACACTATACAACCCATAGAGAGCATGGATGGCCTGGTTTCTTACTAAGATCACCCTCAGATAGCTAAAGTCTTGTGGGAGGCGAGGAGAGGAGAGGAGAGGAGAGGAGAGGGGATGGGATGGGAGGGGAGGAGGATGGGGATGGGAGAGTCTGCCCTCTAGCTGCAGCTCTGTGTATCACTGCGGCCAATTGCTCCAAAAGCTGGCCTGTCAACATGCCTAACACACTGTCCACTTGTCCCTTTCTCCTCACTGCAGGTAAAGGGTTGGCATATAAGGCTCACAATTAGCGCTGGGATTACAGTACAGTGGGAATCAAATAAGAATCCCTTTCTCCTCTTTGAAGCATGGCAACAGCAGCAGCAATAGTCAGCTGTGTTAGTGTGTTGGGTCTGTGTGCCATGGTGTATCAGTGTACCATGGTGTCTGAATTGAAAAGGAGCAGTCTTGAATAGAGACATATGAGCCCCAGTTCTTCTCTCCTCCTCAGGCCAGTTCCCAGCTCACACGCTGAGCCATGGTCTCTCCACAGGGCCTTTCTCTTCCCAATGCCCCTGCACAAAGGACACATTGGAGACCCTCTGAGTGCTGTTATGGAGAGCTAACCAGGCAGGAGGGACTGTGTTGTGAGAGACACACACACTGACAGTCACACAAAAAAAACACTCTCAGCCATAAACGCACACACACACGTCTCCAGGTGCCCCGAGGCCCCATGGGCAGATGGACTCCCCAGTCCTCCTAGGCCGCCTGCGCACGCTGCAGCTCGCCGTGCCCTGCTCTGCTCCTCCGTTATGTAAGCACATTCAACACGCAGCACGCAGCACACACGTGTGTGTGTGTGTGATGAGAGTGGCCCCTGGAAACGTGGCCGTGACATACAAGAAAGAGTGAGAGAACGACGTCGCTGTAGAGGCAGGATTGAGAAGCTAGGGATGTTGTTGTTTCAAGGAGGCTCATTGTGTTTCTGTAATGCCTCGTGCTTGGCTCTGTTTGTTCAGGGAAGGGTTTTGATATCTCTGAGATATGATAGAGAAACTACGGTGGCCATAATTGTCCTTGACCTGCTGTCTCTCTTTACTTGCGGTCTTTTCTCTCAGTGTGTATCTGTGTGTGTCAGAGTAGGGCTGAAGGCATTGGGTGGATGTTCCACTGATGAGGATGGAATGGTGAGGTGATGATGTCATCTCTCACTCTCATGAGACTAGGCTGATCTGAGGTCAGTTCTGTGCTTTCCTGCTATTGGTTAAGGCTAGGATGGTGGAATGGTAAGATAAGTTGCCTTAGCACAACGTCTACGTGGAGCACGAGGCTTGCTCTCTGAAGGAGAGTGTCCCAACTTCTTTCCCTGACAGCCTGCAAGGGGCCATTTTGTTATCCTTTGAGGCCAGTATATACACACATACATTGGGGCTCTCATCTCTTTCCAGTCAGGGAAAATGACACAAGTGTAGGTCGAAAAACACGTACAGACATAGACATCAAGGTCAATACAGTCCCCTTTCTTTCTCATCAGTATCTGTTGGTGACCTGCTTCCTCTCCACAGCGTTGCAGGGCACTGGGGCATTGCTTGGGACCTGGACTGTTTCAGCCCTGTGTCCAGTCCAACCCCAGCCTCCATCCCACCTCCCCTTAAACACAATCACCAACCAGCGGCCCTTTGTAGTGCTGCCAGCCGGGTTCCAAGTTGTCCGCAGGACTGGAGAGTCAATAGAGACCATGCATTCTGCTGCCAGGTGGGAGTGAGCAGAGCAGCGCCCGGTGATGGCCGGCCTGCAACACACACACATGCTTCCTTTTCCATTTTCATCATTTAGCAGATGCTCTTATCCAGAGTGACTTACAGGAGCAATTAGGGTTAAGTGCCTTGCTCAAGGGCACATCGACAGATTTTTCACCTTGTCGGCTCTGGGGAATCGAATCAGCAACCTTTAGGTTACTGGCCCAACTCCCGTAGCCACTAGGCCCCAGTACTGAACTCTACTGATCAACTCCACCTGGATTAGTACAATATCCCCACAGACCTGAGGAGATTGGCCCTGACTGGTCATTCTTAATGATGTGCTCACCAATGTGTGTGTGTGTGTGTGTGTGTGTGTGTGTGTGTGTGTGTGTGTGTGTGTGTGTGTGTGTGTGTGTGTGTGTGTGTGTGTGTGTGTGTGTGTGTGTGTGTGTGTGTGTTTTATGCGAGTGTGTTTCTAACCCCCTAGTGGGTGAACACATGGGAGAGACGTTTGAACAGCTGGAGGGAAACTTACTGATAGGGGAGAGACTGGGGAGCAGCTGCCTAGGAGGCTGCTGTCTGTTTAGGGAACATTGATAATGCATTAGACTTAGTGTGAGGGACAGACAGACAGACAGACAGACAGACAGACAGTGTATAGTACCGTACATCTTTGAGCTCAGGTCACTCTCCTCGGGTAACTAGGAGAGCTTTCTATGGATTGCTATGACAGAGGGATTATCCATTCGTCATACTCCAGAGAGGAACAGCATTTTTAGCTGATGTTTCTCTGCACCTCTTGATGTTTTTAGGTCAAAGTCAGAGGTGTCATGCCCATAGGGTGCACAAGGGGACATGCCCCCTCAGATTTTTTTTCAAATGTTAAATCATTGACTAAACATTTTTAACCCTATTTTTTATCATAATTACTTATAAAAAGATTTGTCAGTGGTATTATACTGGGCCAGGTGAAGAGTACCTCCCCCTTTTCTCCCTAGTAAGTGGTTTCTTCCAAGATGCACAACGGAGCGAAGATGCCCTCGGCAGGACGGAGGAGGAGAGAGAGTGTAGAGTGACAGATGCAGCTTTTGATTTGATGTGCCAGTGATGGACAGGACTTGCAGGAGGTATGTCTGTAAATTCATTTGATTAAGCTAGGTAGCCTATTGATTCCTTTCTGATGAATAAATACACCAAACATGTTGTTGTTTCACTGTGGAACTAGACACCTACCAATTATATGAAGTTGGCTTTAAGTTCACAATCTCTCAAAAATCTAATGAAAGTACACAGATTTACAGATGTAATCGCAGGTGCAGCGAAATGCTTGTGTTTCTAGCTATCAGCCAATCAAGTTAGAGTAGCTTGTCTAACTATCTTAGCTGGCATGCCTGCTGGCAAGGTTGCTGGACTTCAGAAAAGCAAGCAATGTACTGAATAAGACTCACATTCCTTTCAATCTTTTACCCAGATTTTAGCAGAGATGCAGGGAAGCATATATAGTTTCTTTAAAGAAAGAACCACCAGTCAGGAGGATACAGACAGTTCAAGAAGTATGCTTAGATATGCTGAAAAATACTTGGCTTAAATATAATCTAGCACCTTATGATGTCATGATACTTGTGTATACTGTGATATTTGTGTATTAATTATTCCATGTATTGTGTTGTAATTTGGATGTAATATCCTAGGCATTTTAGTGCTATCAAGGCTCAGGCCTAATCGGTAGGTCAAGGCAGGAAAAGAGTCGTAATCAGGACAGGCAGGTACAGGACTGCAGGCAGGATCAGGACAGGCAGGTACAGGACTGCGGGCAGGATCAGGACAGGCAGGTACAGGACTGCGGGCAGGATCAGGACAGGCAGGTACAGGACTGCGGGCAGGATCAGGACAGGCAGGTACAGGACTGCGGGCAGGATCAGGACGGGCAGGTACAGGACTGCGGGCAGGATCAGGACAGGCAGGTACAGGACTGCGGGCAGGATCAGGACAGGCAGGTACAGGACTGCGGGCAGGATCAGGACAGGCAGGTACAGGACTGCGGGCAGGATCAGGACAGGCAGGTATAGGACTGCTGGCAGGATCAGGACAGGCAGGTACAGGACTGCTGGCAGGATCAGGACAGGCAGGTACAGGACTGCAGGCAGGATCAGGACAGGCAGGTACAGGACTGCAGGCAGGTAGGACAGGCAGGTACAGGACTGCAGGCAGGTACAGGACAGGCAGAAAGGTCAGAACTGGAAGACTAGGAAAACTCAACTTTAGCACAGGGGAACATGCTGGTAGGACGAACTGGCAACAGACAAACAGAAAACGCAGGTATAAATACACAGGGGATAATGATGGGAGATGGGAGACACCTGGTGGGGGGTGGAGACAAGCACAAAAGACAGGTGAAACAGATCAGGGTGTGACAAGTGCAGTATATTGATTTACAACAATCAGAATGACACCCTCATTAAAATTAGAATTGATCAGGTAGAGGTATGCTTAGATAACCTTTACAGAAAAATTGACATATTTTTCACGTAGAACTAGGCATAATAATTATGGCTCTACATTTCAGGTGTTTGAAAAATGCTAAATTCTCCAACTCTCTCTGGTACGTTGTGCCCCCTCTAAAATAATGGCTGCATGACGCCAATGGTCAAAGTAACCCTCATTTCAAGCTATTTTCAATGCTCTTCAGAATGGTTCAGAATGTCAGAGAGGCATAGTTTCATACCAAAGATCTGTTTGTTTTTGGTGTCATTGGTAATGTATGCCTGTGCCATGATGTCACTGTAACAATAGGGTTTTGTATTAAAGTAGCTGTTATGTAGAGCATTGTAGCAGGAGAAGAAAAACGCTAAATGAGGGTGTTCATGTCACTTGATTCAGAAGGACAGGGCCTTTCTCCCAGGATGACCATTGTTGAGTACACCCACAATAGGGGAGAGAGAGAGAGACAAATACAGAGAAAGAGAGAGAGAAGTACAGAGAAAGAAAGAGAGATGGAGAAAAAGGGAGGAATAGAAAGAAAGAAAGAGAGATGGAGAGAAAGGGATGAATAGAAAGAAAGAAAGAAAGAAAGAGAGATGGAGAGAAAGAGGGAATACAGACAGAAAGAAAGAGAGATAGATGGAGAGAAAGAAAGAGATATGGAGAGAAAGGGGGAATACAGAGAGAAAGGAAAGAGAGATAGAGAGAAAGAAAGAAAGAAAGAGAGATGGAGAGAAAGAGGGAATACAGAGAGAAAGAAAGATAGATAAAGAGAGATGGAGAAAAAGAGGGAATACAGAGAGAAAGAAAGATAGATAAAGAGAGATGGAGAAAAAGAGGGAATACAGAGAGAAAGAAAGAGAGATGGAGAGAAAGAGGGAATACAGAGAGAAAGAAAGATAGATAAAGAGAGATGGAGAGAATGAGGGAATACAGAGAGAAAGAAAGAGAGATGGAGAGAAAGAGGGAATACAGAGAGAAAGAAAGAGAGATGGAGAGAAAGGGGGAATACAGAGAGATAGAGAGAAAGAAAGAGAGATGGAGAGAAAGGGGGAATACAGAGAGAAAGGAAAGAAGAGGAGTAGTGGGGCTGCTTAGCTGAAAAATCTGAAACCATTTTTTGGATAAAAGCATCAAATTTGGCACAGAGGCAGATGTATGTACCCTGAAAAGATTTCGATATTGGCAGCCTTTTTTCAAAATGGCCACCAAGGTTACCATTATTTGACAATTCAGAAGGAGAGGAAGGCACCAAATTTTGAGATGAAGGTAGATGTACAGACCCTGAGAAGATGGAGCTGGGAGTGTAGCGGAGGTGAGTTAGAATGCTATAGCTTTGCCTGTGACTTAAAACCACCCTCAGCCCATTATCAGGAGAAAATTCAGACTAACTACAGCTGTACCATGGGAAAATATCTCACCCATTGAGTGGAAAATCCTCTCTGTGGATAATTATTTCAAGCTGTGCCTCACATGCTGTGGACAATTCTCTCAAGCTGTGCCTCAGTCAGAACTGTGCCTGTAATCTGATCTGAGGCAACGTCAGGTTAAGGTGTGCTTGGCAAAGCTTGGCAAACCTGTATTTTGGGAGTTACTTCCATTCTTCTATGTAGATCCTCTCAATATTTGTCAAGTTGGATGAGGAACATTGCTACACAGCTATTTTCAGCTCTCTCCAGAGATGTTCAATCGGGTTCAAGTCCGGGCTTTGGCTGGGCCACTCAAGGACATTCAGAGACTTGTCCCGAAGCCACTCCTGCGGTGTCTAGGCTGTGTGCTTAGGGTTGTTGTTCTGTTGGCAGGTGAATCTTCGCTCCAGTCTGAGGTCCTGAGCGCTCTGGAGCAGGTTTTCATCAAGGATCTCTCTGTACTTTGCTCCGTTCATCTTTCCCTCGATCTTGACTAGTCTCCCAGTCCCTGCCGCTGAAAAACATCTCCACAGCATGATGCTGCCACCACCATGCGTCACCATAGGGATGGTGCCAGGTTTCCTCCAGACGTGACACTTGGCATTCAGGCCAAAGAGTTCAATCTTGATTTCATCAGACCAGAGAATATTGTTTCTCATGGTCTGAGAGTCTTTAGGTGCCTTTTGGCAAACTCCAAACGTGCTGTCATGTGCCTTTTTACTGAGGAGTGGCTTCCGTCTGGTTCTCCCATCTCCACAGATTAAACGTCCCCCAGGGGTCAAATCTGGGGTGGCTCCCAATCAAAATATTTTCAGGGTACATAGAGCTACATCTGTGCCACATTTTGCACTTTCATCACAAAATGCACAATTGTTAAGCAGGCACCACTAGAGAGACAGGTCTTTGGGAACTTTTCCAGGGTACTCCCTCCCCTTTGAATGATGTTGGACATTTGCCCCATATTGACACAACAAACAGCACCATTATGTACATTTTGTTTGGTCGGCGAAACCTCACCCCAAATGCACTACCACTAAAGTAAACACACATGCATCCACACACACACACACACACACACACACACACACACACACACACACACACACACACACACACACACACACACACACACACACACACACACACACACACACACACAGAGAGAGACACAGAGACACAGACACAATGCTGATGAATGATATAGTGTCCGGGTGTCGTTTTACTGCTCCTAATCAGTGGTGGGGAAAAAATACCCAATTGTCATACTTGAGTAAAAGTAAGGATACCTTAATAGAAAATGACTCAAGTAAAAGTGACAGTCACCCAGTAAAAGTACTTGGTTAGAAATATACTTAAGAAGTAAAAGTATAAATCATTTCAAATTCCTTAGCAAACCAGGTGGCACCATTTTGTTTTTCTTTTAAAATGTATGGATAGCCGGGGCACACTCCAACAAAACATTTGTGTTTATTGAGTCCGCCAGATCAGAGTCAATAGGGATGACCAGGGATGTTCTCTTGATAAGTTCCGGAATTGTACCATTTTCCTGTCAAAATGTAACGAGTACTTTTGGGTGTCAGGGATGGAGTAAAAAGTACATTATGGAGTAAAAAGTACATTATTTTATTTATGAATGTAGTGAAGTAAAGGTAAAAGTTGAAAAAATATAAACAGTAAAGTATAGTACACATACCACAAAAAAACAACTTAAGTAGTACGTTAAAGTATTTTTACTTACATTTACATTTACATTTAAGTCATTTAGCAGACGCTCTTATCCAGAGCGACTTACAAATTGGTGCATTCACCTTATGATATCCAGTGGAACAACCACTTTACAATAGTGCATCTAACTCTTTTAAGGGGGAGGGGGGGGTTAGGAGGATTACTTTATCCTATCCTAGGTATTCCTTAAAGAGGTGGGGTTTCAGGTGTCTCCGGAAGGTGGTGATTGACTCCGCTGACCTGGCGTCGTGAGGGAGTTTGTTCCACCATTGGGGTGCCAGAGCAGCGAACAGTTTTGACTGGGCTGAGCGGGAAAACTCAGCCCACTTAAGTACTTTACACCACTGCTCCTAATTCCCATCTTTCCAGAGGCCTGTTTTTGTTTTGGTCCCAACAGCCACGGTTGTGGGGACTCTTAGGTTGGTCAGCAGCAAGATGGAGGAACTTTTGAACATGTTTTTATTTTGAAATTTTTTATTTCACATTTATTTAACCAGGTAGGCCAGTTGAGAACAAGTTCTCATTTACAACTGCGACCTGGCCAAGATAAAGCAAAGCAGTGCGACAAAAACAACAACACAGAGTTACACACAAACAAACGTACAGTCAATAACACAAAATGAAATAAAAATAGAAAAATCTATGTACAGGTTGTGCAAATGTAGAAGAGTAGGGAGGTGGGCAATACATAGGCCCTAGAGGTGAAAATAATTATAATTTAGCGTTAATACTGGAGTGATATATGTGCAGATGATGATGTGCACGTAGAGATACTGGGGTGCAAAGAGCAAGAGGGTAAGTAATAATATGGGGATGAGGTCAAAGGAAGTGTGCTATTCACAGATTGGCTGTGTACAGGTACAGTGATCGCTCAGACAGCTGATGCTTAAAGTTAGAGAGGGAGATATAAGACTCCAGCTTCAGAGATTTTTGCAATCCGTTCCAGTCATTGGTAGCAGAGAACTGGAAGGAAAGGCGGCCAAAGGAAGTGTTGGCTTTGGTGATGACCAGTGAAATATACCTGCTGGAGCGCGTGCTACGGGTGGGTGTTGCTATGGGGACCAGTGAGCTGAGATAAGGCGGGGCTTTACCTATTAAAGACTTATAGATGATCTGGAGCCAGTGGGTTTGGCGACGAATATGTAGCAAGGACCAGCCAACGAGAGCATACAGGTCACAGTGGTGGGTAGTATATGGGGCT
This sequence comes from Salvelinus alpinus, assembly GCF_045679555.1. Classification (NCBI taxonomy): domain Eukaryota; kingdom Metazoa; phylum Chordata; class Actinopteri; order Salmoniformes; family Salmonidae; genus Salvelinus; species Salvelinus alpinus. The sequence continues at coordinate 57,493,337 of NC_092092.1, forward strand.
TTGGTGATAAAACGGATGGCACTGTGATAGACTGCATCCAATTTGCTGAGTAGAGTGTTGGAGGCTATTTTGTAAATGACATCGCTGAAGTCAAGGATTGGTAGGATAGTCAGTTGTACGAGAGTATGTTTGGCAGCATGAGTGAAGGAGGCTTTGTTGCGAAATAGGAAGCCGATTCTAGATTTCATTTTGGATTGGAGATGCTTAATGTGAGTCTGGAAGGAGAGGTTACAGTCTAACCAGACACCTAGGTATTTATAGTTGTCCACATATTCTAGGTCAGAACCGTCCAGTAGTGATGCTAGTCGGGCGGGAGGGTGCGGGCAGCAATCGGTTGAAGAGCATACACTTAGTTTTACTAGCATTTAAAAGCAGCTGGAGGCCACGGAAGGAGTGTTGTATGGCGTTGAAGCTCGTTTGGAGGTTTGTTATCACAGTGTTCAAAGAAGGGCCAGATGTATACAGAATGGTGTCGTCTGCGTAGAGATGGATTAGAGAATCACCAGCAGCAAGAGCGACATCATTGATGTATACAGAGAAAACAGTCGGCCCGAGAATTGAACCCCGTGGTACCCCCACAGAGACTGCAAGAGGTCCGGACAACAGGCCCTCCGATTTGACACACTGAACTCTATCTGAGAAGTAGTTGGTGAACCAGGCGAGGCAGTCATTTGAGAAGCCAAGTCTATTGAGTCTGCCGAAAAGAATGCGGTGATTGACAGAGTCGAAAGCCTTGGCCAGGTCGATGAATACGGCTGCACAGTACTGTCTACGTGTGTTTGTTTACTGTATATTAACAAGCGGCGGGGTTAGCTTTAATAATCGTGATCTTTTTTTGATATCCTTTAGTTGGCTTCTGTGAAAAAGGCCATTATTTTAGTCCTGCTCTCTCTCGCTCCCTCTCACTCTCTCCCTCTATCTCCTTATTTTTGCCTCGGGCTCTCTCTTGCTTTCACTGTTGAAAGTTGTCCGTGTAGCTCCCGTCTGTTAGTGTTCACTTCCACCTCGTACATATTTACCATTTGCTCGTCTTCACTCCTTCTCCTCTTTCGCCTCTCTCCTCCCTCTCTTTGCTCTGTTCTTAATGAGGTATCAGGGCAGTAAACTAACTTTATTAAAGAGTCAGAGTGTCAGACTTTGATGTCCCATCTGGGGACGTGATCTGCTTGGCTCAGGGCTGAGGTGGACTGGACATTTGCCTGCATTGAGTTCCTGCCAAAAACACTCTGATGAGTGGGTTAGTGCAGACAGGGAGGAGCAGGAGGAAATGGCCAGTGATTTGAAGAGTGAATTGCCAAATGAAGGACTGAGATGGCAATGTCTAGGAGTGACTATGTAGTAATCGTGTGAGATCATTGG